>NW_024040707.1:17464956-17521970 GCF_014851395.1 Micropterus salmoides | reverse complement strand
CAGACCTCCAGGTGCCTGCTGGCCCGCCTGCAGTTGGGAGTAGATTATCTGTTTAGGAAGGCGTGAGTCTAGCATTCTACCTTCATGTCCAGACCATTAAGTTGGTGTTTTATGATGTGGTGTTTAATGGTGCTATTTCTGAAAAAAGTATCACAATCAATTAAGGATGGACATTTCAAGCAAAAATACTATTCACTGAGAACTATTCAACCATTCTTCGAAAACCCCACCACATACACAAAGAGAGACAGAGACAGTGAGAGGGCTAGCTTTACCTGTGTTACCTTTTTCCAGACATGCGAAGTTGGGAGCTGGTACCTGGTAACGCTCTGCTACAGAAAGATGGTAGGGAGACATTGTGCTGGCGTTCATAATGAAGAAACTTTATTTCCTCTGCAGCAGCACACACAATAAACAACCTTAATGCAACCTAGCATCTAGCCCATCTCACAGTACTGAACGTACGTGCCACAGACACATTTTACGATGCCTGGTAGTGACGCGTCCTTCCAGGCGCCGGTAAAAACAATGGAATATATATTTAAGTACCATTTTGGTTTCTGTTTATACAGAGTTGTCTGACCACTCCTGTGCCCCGGAGCAAGATATAGGGCAGTGTGAGTAGAGGGCTAAGGCAGTAAAGGGTAGCCCACCCATTGCAGTCCAACATGCGGAGGGCAGATGTACAGGCGTGCGCACAGGGCTCCTTTTAGAGTACAAAAGGTTGATCTAAATAAGACCCAGCTGATGTTACTGATTTCTTCTCAGACCCAGCACTCTCACTCTGGTCTTCCATCTCTCACTCAATTTTGTAGGCCTCTTTAACTAACCCTCTCGCACCGTTTGACCTATGACTTGGTGCCCATACTTTTTCATAACCCCCGCCTTTGTTCTGCTTGGAGCGGGTGTATGTGTGGCAGATCTCAGGGGTGCAGGTAAAGTATAAATCCATGGTAGTTCTGACATCTCACAGTTTCTGGTTCCCATTTGGTCCGATGCCCTGCAATCAGTCACTCCTCTGCTCTCCTCCTTCTCTTTCTCTCAGGTTCATTGTTCTCATTCTGGAGGCCTTAACAAAACCTTGAGTTGAAAACTGAATAAATATCATGTGCTTCACAATCACCCAATCCAAATCAATGATATCTACTCTGATCATGTCTCCCTTATATTTTATTCTGCCTTGTAAGCAGCAGTGTTACACTGACATACAGTTTTAATGATAACATGAGCAGACTCATTGAGTATTGTTGCTGAAAGCTCGCAGCAGCAGCACTGATAGCGGGGGGTGGAGGGTGTGGGGGCGAGTTCCCGCTCTGTTCTTTCATCTCCAGTCCTATCAGCTTGATCAGTGAAACCGCTTAATGTGGACATGTGTTTCCCCTGCTAAGAGTCTGCTACAGGGCACAAACGCATACGTACACACACTGAACGAGCAAGAGAGCGTCTGTTTCAAATCCCACAGAGAGCAGGCCGATAAGGCAGTCTGCGGGATTTACAAGACCCTTAATTTGTCGCTCATGCAACGCCATGTAAATTCTGTCATTTGTACAAAAACCCCACTTGACGCTCAACCTGAGTCGATTGTTCACTGGTAATTTCAGAAATTCAGGTTTTATATTCTTGAAATTGAAATCAAGTATTCAACTTTTAACTCCGCATCAGTGCCCTCATGGATATATGATGAGCAAGAACTAATGAAATGCTTGGACATTTTGGGAAATGCACTTGAGATGCCAGTCCCAATTTTCTACAGGTCTCTCATTTGCCAGTTCCAGCTTCTCCAGTGTGACATTGATGTCATGTCTCGTATGATAATCTATTACATTTCTTTGTGTTTTGCACTGTTGGGCGGACAAAGCAAGTAATTTAAATATTTCACCTTTGATGGTCAAAACCATTAATGTACTAATCAACAAAATAATCAGCAATTGATAATGAAAGTAACTGTAAGCTGCAGACCTAGCTAGTGGTTTCCCTGTTACCAGTGGCATTATACAAAAGATATTATCATTGAAATTGTTTTTGTTTTAAATTGATGCAAAGTGACAGGGCATTAGCAATGTTATATCTGGGTGAATTGTGTTGAAGTAAGAAATAAATTATTAGTTATTAAGTGGTCAGCTGGATGAACAAGCAAGGTTTAGGACGATTGTTGGAGTTAAGTGAAGAGGACAGGATGCATGCGAGAGCTGATAGTAGGAAAATGGAGAGACAGAAGACCACCAAAGAGGACCTTGGAGCTGGATTAGAAGCACATGGTGAGATGTCCATGCATTGCAACATTTGGTTGGTAGAGCAGGTCAGATGTGCATCAGGAGACTCCCAGGGGGAGGGTGGGCTCAAATGTATTAGATATATAATCATATAAGGCTAATTTCAAAATATAAGCAATCCAGATGAAAGAACCCAACACTTCACTTTAACTTGTAGGAAGGTAGTAAAGCATAAGTAAAGTAACTTGCACTTTACTTGTATAATTCCATTTTATCACACTTTATACTTAAATTCCACTGAATTTCAGAGGGAAATATACTTTTTACTCCACTAAATTCATTTGACAGCTAAATTTACTAGTTACACATCAGATTAAGATTTTATATAAAAAACACATATGACAAGCTTATAAAATACAAATTGGCCATTAACTTGTAATGGAGTATACATTACATTGTTGCATTGCTACTTTTCCTTACGTAAATGATCTGAGTACTTCTTCCACCTCTGCCTAAAATATATTGCAGCAAAGTAAAAAAAGAATCCTAAAGCTCTCTGATCCTCACCCCTCTGAAACCTGGCAGCAACAATGGTAATGGTTCCAGGCCTTTAAAGCAGTCCAGAGGCTGATCTAAGCCTCGATGTATCTCGATGTGAGTCAGATCTCCAGAGACCACGAAAGGGCCCGTCCATCACAGTCAGAGATAGCAGAGTTTACTGAGAGCTGACATAAGGGCAACATTTCACTCTGACAGTCCAGGACAAGTGCCAGCCTGCTGCCAAGGACATGCCAGCGTTCACTGGACTGCTTCAGCCGGCAACAACACAACTTTTGTTGAAATATGGCGTGAAATCTGGTGTTCTTCACCAAGAAAATGTTTTCATTTTGATGCCGACAGTTTCTTGCAGAATTTTGACATCAGCCTGGCAGTCACAAAGGCTTAAAAATGGAGCTGGTAAACTGGCATCACTTTTTCATGCAGGGTAGTGTGTGCAGCAAAAGTTTCAGATAATGCCAGTGCTCAAACATTCATGACAAAAGCACATACAGTGTGTACTTCTGAGTGAGCACTACTTCCAATTGGTCAAAGCTTTAAACCCGTATGTGTGTGTAGTGGTGATATTACTCTGACATTACATGCTAATGTCAATAATACAAAAGTTATTGAAACACTGTCCATCCCATCCCAGCTGAAATCAAAATAGTCGGTTTGTCCAGGATTTAACAAGGCAGGAAATTGAAGGGCAGAGACAGACTCACAGGGCTGCAGAGTCTTTCAGGCTTGCCTGCTGGGCTTGGAGGAACACACAGGATGAGCTGGCTTTAACCTCAGTAACATTAAGGCATGACCAGAACACCAGAATATTGTACAAAATGATGTTAAACTTAAGTCTCTAATGGGGTGAAAGGATGTGATAGCCCTAAAAGTGAATTTACTTCTCCACTTGCTTGTATGAGCATCATAAACACTTTTTTTCTTAAGAACTACACTAATTACACTCTGATTACACACTCAGCAGAGCACATGCTTCAAGTGTGTGTCAGTGGTCTCACTATCACCAGAAACAATGATAACGAATGTCCAATCAATGAGTCACAATTTCAGGGAAGCATTGCACGGGCATGTGTCACAGAGTGTATGCTGATTTGTTTGGATGTCTGCGATGTGGAGGTAGTCTGGTCACTTGCTTGTCCATGAGTGTCTGTTTATGCCACATAAACTATGTCTTCCATCTTGTTGATGAAGTCATTGAAACATCCTCGTTTTGTTCAGTAGCATGCATTCACAACGTTTCAATGGCATCACTTTGAAACGTGGCTCAGCATACAATAGAGAGCGTAAGTCCCTCCTCTTCCGGTGGACCTTTATGGGACCTTATTTCGGAAAAAATATATTCGGTAGTCAAAAGCGAGAGACAAATAATGTTTTCATCCCATCTGAATTACACATATGTTGTCAATTTAAAAGATAATTTTGCATGTCAAGAAAGTTTGGCGCAGTTTGGTGTAAAACTATTTAAGTATAAGACTGTGACGATATGTAATTAGAAAGACTGCAAACCAAAATATTGCATATGTGACGTCATAATAGTTTCTCTCAATGACTGAAGCTAACGTCAAAGAATTTACACGTGTAGATGATGTGGTGAAAGGACCAAGAGCCACTGGATTAAACACAAATGGTGAGATACATTTGTGCGTGGAACATAGCTAAGTTACCTAGCTAGTAGCAACCAAGCAATGAACGTTAGCTAGCATTACAGTGTTAACATGTTGCTGATGTATATTGTGTGAGATGAGAGATGTATTTCATTGAGCAGTTTCACACAAAACTAAATGTTATATTTCTGTTTTATGACAAACTGCGACAAGAAGTTGGAGACTTAATACATCATTACTGAAAGACCTAGATTTTATAAGTTATTTCAAAAAGGAGTGGGTAATATATATGGAAACTAATGACCTGCCAGGAATTTCACCGTGTCTTCTTTGGGAGGCAGCAAAAGCAGTCATGAGAGGTAAAATAATCTCCTACTCATCATCCAAAAAAAGAGAGAGATCTCGTGAATTAGAGCTAGAACAAAAAATAAAAATCTTACAGGAACACATGCTAAATGATCTAAGAAAATTTAAACCTGAATTAAATTAAATTATTGATAAAAAGACCAAATTTCAGATGCAAAGACTATGCTTGGAGAACTTGGCAATAAATCCAGCAGATTTTTAGCCAAACAATTTAAATTGGTAACACTTTATAGCAACTAAACACTATAAAGCATTAGTTAAGTATTAGTAAATATGGAATTCATCATCTACAATGTTCTTAATAATTGTATTTTCATACTTTATAGATGATCGGTTCACTATTTATAAATGAAATATTATTTTAATGACAAACCATTTATATATGAGTTGTTAATGGTTCATAAGATCTTTTTTTTATTAGAAAGAATATAAACAATCTCAGCATAATGCGTAAATCTTCCAGCCTGTATAATATATTTTTTTCATACTTTCCCGAGAAAGAATATAAACAATCTCAGCATAACGCATAAATCTTCCAGTCTGTATAATACACCGCGACCAAACAGGATTTAGTAAGGGCAGGCACTCCACCAACAATAGCTAGAAGCTTTAGTCTTCAGAGGAGTACCAGGCAGGGTTGTGCACTCTCTCCCTCACTATTCGCTATTATAGAACCACTATCAGACAAAATAATAAAATATTAAAGGAATTCAAACAGAAAATGTACACCACAAGATAAGCCTTTATGCAGATGATGTATTAATTTTCCTCTTAAACTCACAAACTTCTCTTTCTGAGACAATCACACTTAGATACATAAATTATCATCCTTCTCAGACTACACATTAACTGGAGTAAATCCATAGTTTTACCTGTAAAGTGTGATTTCCAGAGTATATATACCACACCGCTAAAGTCAGGGAATATTAAATATCTGGGTGTCAGTATTTCCTCCAGGCTGTCAATATTTCCTCCAGGCTGTCAGAACTGACATGACTAAACTACATGCCTCCACTTAAATCAATAGAAGATGACCTTGTGCTGTAGACAACATTGCTAATATCACTCATGGGAAGAGTCTCTAAAAATGATGGTCCTATCATTTTCATAATCAGTTTCCTGTTTTCAATGTTACCCATCCAACCTTATGCTTTCTGGTTTAAGTCAATGGACATCTCAAAATTTTTCGGGGGGGCCATGGCGAGGGTTAGTGGGCTTCAGGGTGCCTGTGGTTCGGGGCTTTGGATCTCTGGCCCTAGAGCTGGGCAGGGTTGTCGCTGGCTCCGGGGTGCTGGTGGCGGGACCTGGCGACCTGGACCCAGGGGTCTGGGGCATCGGGCCTCAGGCTTTTTCTCATGTCTGGGGCGGGTGGCGTGTCCTGGGACCTTGGATCCATTGTCTCCTCTCCTCGTCGGGGCCCTCTTCGGCAGGGGTGGGGCTCCCGCTGCTTCCCCCTGCCGGGTATCTCACAATGAGGGCATGTGGTAGTACCTGGGACAACTCGATGCTGTTCTCCCTTGGGGCAGGGCGGGGCAGGGCGGGGCAGGGCGGGCGGGGCTGCCCCAAGGACATGTTGGGTCGTGGGGTCGGAGTGGCGCGGTTATGGTGTCCCACTCTCACTAACAACTACATTCTGTAACAGGCTTATGCACACACATACTAAAATTAAATTTATTGTTATTATTCTAGTTCTCATGGCTGTGCTGTTTATTTATTTTGTTTGACTGTTTCTCCTTTTCATTCAAACTCAGTTCTTTTCTTATGTCAGCTGTTTATTGCTGCTGTTCAGCTGGTTGTCTCTGTTTTTGTTTTTTTTGTTCGTTTTTGTTGTTTTTTCTCCTCCCCAAGCCCCCCTCCCCGTTCTCTTGCAAGTTTTGTTGCTTTCTGCAATTGGTGTTATCCTCTGCTATTTCTTGTCTGTAAAAGCCCAAAAGCTGAGGAGATAAGTGGGAGGGGGCACCTGTTCTTGATGGTAAAGTTGTTCATCCCCTGTAATCGATACACGGCCTCAGAGATTTATCCTGCTTCTCCACAAAAAAGAATCCTCCTCTGGCAGGAGATTAAGAGGGCCGTATGATCCCTGCAGCCCGTGCTTCATTAATGTACTGTTCCATGGCCCTAGTCTCTGGACCAGACAAGGAGTAGAGCCTCCCTTTGGGCTCCAGACAAATGTGGGAAATCACAAGGAGCAGGCAAACTACGAGCAGGAGAGTGTGCAGACTTTAAACAGACAGAGTGACAGTGAGAGCTCAATTGAAGTATGGTACCTGATGACCAATCAATGTGTGGGTTGTGTCTCCTTAGCCACGGATAGCCCAGTATAACAGGTTGCTGTGGTGCGTGGATGAGTTGAAATGTGAGTGTCTCCATGTGAATACCTGACATGTTCAACTGGAGGGGAGATGATGATGATTAACCATGCAGAGAAGATGGCCGTCAAGTGCTGTGGCATGAATGGGTTCCTTCAATGGCTCCCGGCTAATGCCTAATTGTGAGGCTAGTGCCATGTCCAGCAGGTTGGCGTCAGCACCAGAGTCAATAAGGCCGCTGATGGTATTTTCCACACCAGAGCAGTGCAGTTTAGCCTGGATCAAAGGTCGAGAAGATGTCAAAGTTCCTGGTCCAGCTCACCAGCACCCTCTGGGTGACTGATGAGCCTTAAGCCTTGTCTGGACAAGCAGAGACAAAATGGGGTCCATAAACTGGTTTGACTGCAAGGGGCGCTGTCTCTCCTCCAAGGAAAGCTGTGCACGTCCCAATTGCATTGGCTCTGGGGAGCCACTAGGGGCCCGCTGGGCCACAGGAGGCGAGGATCGCCGGAATGTAGTCAGCGAGTGAGACCCTGTGAAGCCGTCCGTCAATGCGAGTTTCCAGATCTGCGGGGAAATCCCACACCATCAGTTCATCCTTAATACGACCATAGAATCCGTGGTAGAAGGCTTCAAAGAGGGAGGGGCCGTTGCGATGGTGCGGAACTTGATGGAGAAATCCGCTACTGTCCTACCAACCTGGGTTAGGTTCAGCAACCCCCTAGCTGCCTCTCTGCCTGGCGTAACATGATCAAAGACCTTCCGGAGCTTAGCAGAGAAGGATCTCACTGAATAGCAGGCAGGCGAGTCGTTCTCCCATTCAGCGGTTCCCCATTCCCTCGCTCTCCCTGTGAGCAGAGAGACGATGTACACCACCTGGGACCGTTCAGTGAGAAAGGCAGAGGGCTGAAGCTCGAAGGCGAGGGAGCACTGAACCAGGAAGGATTGGTAGGAACCAGGAGCCCCAGAACAACCTTCCAGAGGAGGCATACGTGCTTCAGTTGCTGCCGGCAAGCGAGGTTGGGAACTACACTAAGAAAAGGCAGTGACCGGGCATTGAGAAGTGATGGAGAATCTCTGCAGATGACTCCATGCTGTGCTCATGGTGAGCGGCCACTAAACAGGAGTGAACCCAGAAGCACAACTCAAAGACAGAAGTGACTTTAAAAGGCAAGTTCACTTTATAGTAGTAGTCAGGCAGGCAGGGTCACAGTACCAGGTAAGCAGTCCAAGAAAAAGGCATACAAATCCAAATCCGACAGGCAGAAGACACGTACGGGGAACAGGCGAAAAAGGGTCTAGACGCGATCAGGACAGAATAAACAAACTACACTATGGTACACTGAAATGCTAGGCTGAAGACCCTTGAGAATCTGGCAAGGAACTAGCACATGAGGCCGGTGTAGGTGCCCAGACTGATGAGGATGATGAGCTGCAGGTGAGGAGCTAGGCAGGTACAAGCAGGTGAAGGGAGTGAGGTGAGATCAAGCAGGAGAGGGAACTGGAATCTGAAATGACAGGAGAGTCACTGAACTAGAACAAAATAACATGACCAACTAAAATAATGTTTTAAGAGCTGGAGAGATTTGTGACAAAAATAAAAGGCTGACTTTCCAAACTCAGTCCGTGTTCGGGGTACCTTACCAATTTAAGTCGCTTGTTTTATTTGACAATATATGACAAAACAAAATAATCAAATTCTCACACTGTAGAAGCTGAAACTATATATCTTTAGCCATCCTAACAGCATGGCTCTAGGAATGGCAATGTTGGGCTGTCGGTTGGTCCACTGCTTTTCATGTTTTCATATTCATGTCCCCCAGATGATGACTCCAACTGATTTTCCAACTGCTTCTTCTTCTTCTAGCCCCACCAGATCGACATCTGTGGTTTTGAGGGAAATGTCTCAACAACTGTTGGATGGATTGCCGTGAAATTTGTTACACACATTCATGTCCGCCTCAGGATGAATCACTTTGGTGATCTCTTGACTTTTCATCTAGCGCTACCATCTGGTCAAAATTTCAATGTGACCAAATACCAGAAAAACTAATGACATTTCCATCAGCCTCAGTTGTAGTCTGTGTTTATTACTATTTAGAACATGCTAGCATATTGACATGCTAAACTAAAATGCTGAAAATGGCATCAACATCATATCAGCTTAACATCAGCATTTTTGCATTGTTTGCAACATGTCTGTAGACTCTTAGTTATTTAAAAAAATTACTGAAATTATTAATTCATTATCAGAATAGTTCCTAGTAAAAATTCTGCCAGTTGACTAACTATTACAGTAAATCGAATAATAGTGTCAGCCCCAGTGTTATAATTAAGGATTGATGAATATAAATATAAATGTAAATTTTATTCATTCACATATTCCTTTTAATGGAAAACTAAGCATTCTGGGTTCTACTAGGGTCACACTATAGAGGTACACAAAATATAAATAAAATAAATAATGATCATGTCCTCTTTACATGATTATGTTCAGATGCATGCAAAATATTTTATGTTGGTTAATTTTCTTAATGTTGTCTAAAAACAGGATGTTGTCACAGACACAACTATGAGTTAAACTTTTTTTTAAACTATTTTATTATTGACACCCCCCACTCTCACTCAGACATATTAGCAGAGGCCCAGGAGACAGGTATCCACAGGGTTTGAAGGGTTTCATATTATGTATAGAGGCTGCATATGGGTTGTTGTTACTGTTTATGCCAGGAACACTAGTCCCTGTCTGAGCCCCTTGATGTCTGCTAGGGTTGGTACTGGAGAGACTAGGACTGGTGGGGGTGACCACCATGATGGAGTCCTACCTCCCAGTGTGTGTGTGTGTGTGTGTGTGTGTGTGTGTGTGTGTGTCTGTAGTATGCCTAGGACTAAACCGCATTTGATTTTTATACGCTTGTGGCTAACAGGAGCCAGATGTAGCTGCCTCCAGGGAGCTTACCATCGAAACAGCCATTTATTTCTCTTTTTCACTCTCTTTAATGAGATGTGTGCATGCATGCTTACATACATACTTGTGTGTGTGTATATATAAATAGAAGTTCAAATAAAAGCAGCCAATAAGCCACAACAGCATTTGCAATATTTCTCAGGTTATAAAAATGGTATGACTTCTTGTTTAGCAGTGCCAAAGATGGGATGTGCCCTGTTCAGATGACAGGCCATAAGAGTGAGGAGCCACATGGTCTCATCACATAAAGATAAATGAGAAACAACAGATCAGGGTGTCAGGGCCCTG
This sequence comes from Micropterus salmoides, assembly GCF_014851395.1. Lineage (NCBI taxonomy): Eukaryota > Metazoa > Chordata > Actinopteri > Centrarchiformes > Centrarchidae > Micropterus > Micropterus salmoides. Next base: position 17,511,664 of record NW_024040707.1, on the reverse strand, counting down.
AGGACACGTAGTTCTCTGGACGCTCAACCTGGCCCTGAGACACATCATGAAGAGGAGAGATTAAGTAAAAACTGAGCAAACACACTCACTCATACGCATAACCACACACACACACACAAACACAAATAACAGGCGCTTAGATGGTCAAAATCCTTCTGAAAAATAATCCTGGCATCATGACTGCAGTGAATTAATCAGTTCATCAGTAGTAATGGCAAATTGCATATTAAATTACTGCACCGCAGTTCTCAGTCTGTTCTCTTCTGAACATACGCCATAGATGAGTATTGAAAAAGAGAGCAGAAAGCACAAGAGCAGCGATCAGGAAAGAAGGGAGAGTGTTAATTGAAAGCGAATGTGGCTGTGCTGGCTGCTGGTCAGAGATGGGCCAGGGTCCCAGTTGGCTTCTACTTCAAAGGCCCTACCGGCCTGTCTTGGGCGCACCTGCAGTCAGTTAAACCCTGCTCTCATCACTCAGGGCGTGGAAGGACCTCTCCTACAACTTAGAGCCTTCACCACAAAGCCATTTGCCAAAGGGCCATAATGGCCCACACTCAAGAATTCAACCTAAAACACCAGGTAGCCCATACAGCGTCAATTACACGGTGTATGTGTTCACAGAACATCCACAGCAGGGTTCCTGGAGCCTCGACCACAAGGTCTATGCCACCCTCATCATAGGTCACAAAAGGCTCATATAATAGGACCTCCATATATGTACAAATTAGTCACAGAGAGCCATTAAGGAAGAGTTTCTGTTCTGTTCTTGTGTTACGTTTCATTACTAATTTGTAGAACTATAAAAACTGTATATGGAGAAGCTTTTGAGGAGGAAATTTACAGGACAAACTTTATTCATGTGCCTTCACATGAGAAATTTAAATGGAGTCATTTTGTGTAGCAACAATGACGGTAACAATCAGTCTCTTATGACCATCAGTGATTGTGTTTTGTTTCTCTCGCAATAAGCAAATACACATATACCTCACCTTCATAATGTTCCCATCCGGCTTCTAGCAAGCTAATTCACTCAAGGTGATATACCATAATTTAGATGTGCTGCAGTATAGATTTTTCTCATTGAAAAAAATTCAGTGTGACTCAAAGAGATGAAAAAGCTGTCCAATGTGGCTTCAAAACACTACATTAAGAATGTGTATTTTGTCTACATTCTTATCTGTCCAGGTCTGATAACTTTACCTGACAGAATAAACTGTTCTCCGCATCAAGGACCCCAGCTCATGCAGCATAAACCAAATCCACTCAGTCTGCCTCAATACTTCATATAGGAAAGAAATGTGAAAAAAGTTAAGGGTTAATAGACTAAACACACACCAGAGAGGCTTAGGACTAAATCCGGACCACAGTTTCTTGTTTGTGCTATGTACAGTAATTAAAGCGCAAACATGCACATGCAGACAGAACCAATATCAACACTTGAGTCCTATACCCTAATCCCTCTTTCATAAGATAGCCAACAAGATCCCTGTTTTTACCTCCTGAACACAAGTCAAATGCTTTTTTCACTTATGTGTTTGATGTACTGCTTTATACAAAAAGGTTACTGTGACCTTTGGTTAAAACTGCAAGAACTGAATTTCTGACCACAGAGCAACAAGCTGTAAACAAAAAGTAAACCCATATCATCTCCTTATAAAGTTCTTATGACGAAAGTGTTAAACAGTTGCCTGTTTACATATTGAGCAGACATAGAGCAAAATTAACATTCATTTTGACTCACAGCACTGTACACACAGGGAAGACACACATCATCACACACTAGTTACAGAGAGAAATACATGAAGTACAACACAAGAGCACAGAAAGTACATTGTATGTTGTGGCAGTAAAGCAGGCAAGATCATCATGGCCACCTGACGAGTCTAAGTTCAGTAATCATTCTCCTTTTAGCTGTGTTTTTGCTGTCTACCAACTAATGAGTGATATATCTGATATAAATACCACATTGTCCAGTTGTTATGTCTATGTTTGGTGCTGGACAGGTGCTTTTATGCTGAGGACAGCTGCCTGCTGTTGTTGAAAACAGGCAGATGAGAGCTGTGAGACAAAACCAAAACAGTAAAGTTGCAGGCTGTTAAACCAAAACAAGACGCACTGCAGAGACACAGGATAATTCTTGGTTTGTCATTGGGTGTCCCTGTTCTCAATTACACATAATAATTTGATCCATTGTTAATATGAAAATAATGATAAAATCAGCTTTAATATTGAATCCAAAAATAAAGACATTTAAAAAATGTTCAACACCTTGCTTTGCCATTCAACTATTTTAAGTGTAAAAAGGACGTCTTGGTGTTGGGTGGGGGGGTGGGGTAAAGAGATATATTTTAAGAAAAAAAAAGAGCAAAATTAAAATGGTCTTATGTCAAACGTTAAGACAGTTGATCTGTAATTTTTTTTTTGTTTTCAGGTAACTGTCATGGTCTTGATTTGTGTTAGTTTCCTGTTTCATTTTGAAAGTGTCTTCCTCTTATTAGTGTATTAGTCTACTTTATTTCCTGTCTGTCTTCCCTGTTGATTGTCTAACGTGTCTTACCAGCTTGTGTGTGTGTGTATATACAGTCTATGTGCTTTTTGGGTCCAAATATCTAATTCCCTGTGTCTACACTTGGCCAAAATGTGACAGTACGGACTCACCAAAGAATGGACCCAGCAGAACTAATAAAGCTGACAATTAGCCTACCTGTGAGTTTTTGGGGGTACCAAGAGACGCTTTGCTGGATGAAGAGCTGGAATACTTTGAGCTGTTCTCTGCCATCTGGAAAAATAACCCCCAGGATGGCCCTGGAGGTGGCTTCATTCAGGTGGGGAGTCTATTTTGGTTCAACTCCACTCAGGACCACAATTCCAGCTGCCTGTTATTCCCCAGAAACCCAGTCGGCCAACCTCCAGTGTACAAATCCCTAGTCGAACTGTCTCCAGCTTGCTAGCCTCCAGTTAACAACCGCTCCTGAGCCTGTCTCTGTTCCCTGTTTGTCAGACCAGGATTGTGAGTCTCCCTCCAGGGGATCTAGGCTAGCCTACATTTTGTTGCGATTTTGTTGTTTTGTTTTTTGCTGGACTTGGATCTTGGTTTTATTTTTCTGATATTGCATTTGGTAGCTGTCCCTTGAGGGGGGGTACTGTCATGGTCATGGTTTGTGTTAGTTGAAAGTGTTTGCCTCTTGTGTTTTAGTGTATTTTATTTCCTGTCTGTCTTCCCAGTCAATTGCCACCTGTGTTTAACCAGCTTGTGTGTGTATGTGTGTGTGTATAGATAGTTTGCGTGCTTCCCTGGTCCTTGTTAAGTCCACCTTCGTATAATGTCAAGTGTTCCTGCCTGTTTCCTGCATGTTTGGATTTGTTTTTGGATTTGTTTGATCCTGGATCACTGCCTGTACCAGTACTGGATTCTGTTTGTTTTTGGGACTGCCTCCCTTGCCTTGGTTGTAAGTTCTTCACTTTTAAGTTAAACCTGTTCAGCCTGGTATCCTGTACCTGGGTCCAAATCCTTAAGTCCCTGTGTCTGCACTTGGCTTAAATGTGACACGTCGACAGTTTCTGACTATATAGCACATATCAGAATATTTTGCTGACAGAATGTAATGATTACAAGTAGCCAGCCAGACAAAATAACTCACAACACAATTGAGCATACAGAACATCCTCACCTCACATCTTAATCCTAAAATAAAGGGTTAACTTTGTTGGGATCCACTTTTGGGAGGTATGTGTTTAAAGAAAAAAAGTAATTTTCTGTTTTGTTGCAGCCTCCATCATGAGAAACATAATGGGCTAATTATGATGCTTTTTACAGTTTTTTCACTCAACTCCTGAATAAATAAATGAAAATGAAAAACACAAGCTGCCACCCATAAAAACACGGGTAGCTGTTCTACCAATCATTTCAGACTTGGTTTATAGAGTGACTCACTCCTTATCCTGTGTTAAAAGTACAGAGAGAGAAAAGAAAGATTCACTGTTTCAGAGTTCAATTCACTGATTCACTGTTCACTATGCTACCTCAGCCTGCCACCATGTGACCAGCTGCCCATGACCTTCAGTGTACGTCACATAGACAGTTCCCTACTAAAACAGGAAACTACTCAGCACAAACTCAGTTCCACTAAGAGAGAGCAAGGAGACGCTGTGCTGTAAAAATAACCAGCATCAATAAAGGTAAATTTCAATTTGGATTCTTTTAAAACATTTCACAATTTTAAATGTTGTAAGTGGAAAAGGGAATGAAACCAGTCGAATTAAAGCTTATCCCATTCTATCCCATCTAATATGAATGATGTATGTCTGATTATTTCTGTCTGTGTGACTGTCTGTGTGTATCGGTGTCCCTGTCTATGTATTGCCAGTGAAGCATGTCTGTTTTTTTCCTAAGAAGTGTCTGAGATGTGTTAAACGTCAAAGAAGCCATGCTGCCCCGGATATCCCTTTGATGTCATCTCTATCACCTGCTCCACAGTAACAGTGTGTGTCTTTGTGCGTGTATTCGCGTGTGCATGCTCCAAATTTGTCCAGCATGACGGCATCCTCCAGTGATCTAGTAAACATTCTATTATAGAGTTATCACCATCACATCTACGGGTACTTAGTGTGTTCATAGGCGCTATAAAATCTATTAATGAAAGGCTGTCCTGGGGATGAAGAAAGAAAGGGTCACAGTATGCAGGGCTTAGCCGTGTAGAGGCCAACCATGATGGGTACATACTGTAGCAGTGGTTATGGATGTGTGTGTGCATTTTTTGCATCCACTCAAGCACAAACTTTCTCTCCATGTACATGCCTTTCGTTATGCCCTTTGTACCAGGGGAAAGTGGTTGACAACCATCCTCAATACCTTCTCGAAAAGCTAGCCAAACGTTTCAGAAGCCTCCGGAGTTCCAGCGCCGCTGTGTTTGTTCAAGGCAGTTCATCTCTGTCAGCAGATCTAAATTTACAGGGCAATAAATTATCACAGATCTGGTTCTCTGGCTTGCACACATGCACACGCACATTGTGGCTTGTCTGTCACTGGGGGCGGGTATATTTTTGGGGCCTATGTTGAATTCTGACCTTTCATTAGCTTTATAGATACGGTAATACTACTGGATTTTCAGCTGATTATTATCTGAACAGCCACTCAGGCCTGGTCCTTTTGTCCTCACTGCTTCTTAATATGCAGAAATGTTGACAGTATTAAATCCATCTACAATAAGACATGCTGCAAGAATGAAAATAAAATAATTAAAACGGATACTGTCCTTGTCAGAAAAATGACAGCATTGGTCATATAGTGTCCAACTTTTACACCGGGGACCACCGTTCTCACCACATCTCCCAGCAACTGTCAACCCTGGTTTCTTTCGACCCTGCTCCTCATCTAACCAAAACCAAGTACTTTAAATTGCCCAAACTAGGCAAGGATGCGGATGACGTTGTGTTGTGGCAAAAGTTGCGCCCGGTTAAAGTTTAACTTGAAGAGGGATGCTGCAGGACTGGCTCCATTCAAATGAATGAGAGGGCTGCGTTTTTCACACTTGGCTTAAGTTTGTCTGACAGCGGCCTTAACTTTAACCATGTGGTAGGGCAGAAAATGGTCATGTAAACTGCATTGGAAAGCAAACAAACAGGGGTACCAGATCAGAAAGTGCTCATATGGGTCGTTTTGTAAGACAAAGATGAACTAGTTCACAAGATGAACCAACTTTGTCCTTTAGGCTAGAGCAATTGTTATTACTATGAGATGTCAGGCAAGTCAAGTCAACTTTATTTATTTGGCCCAACATCACAAATGTGCCACAAGGGGCTTTAGAAACTCTACAGCATCCGACACCCTTTATCCTTAGGAAATGATGTTGGCTACATTAACACTTGCTTCAGTTGATGTCCTTTTGGTCTTTGTCCTTCTTCCACCTGTCCCTTGTTCATATTCCTCTGGACCTATGGGCGGTATGTGTCCCATTACTAGGGGAACTAGTCTAGGTCTGACGATGGGATGTCTTCCCTGCCTCAGCCTGCCAGGGGGTGGGAATACATGCTGAGCTCATCCCTGGACTGCCTGACTGGTGACAGCCCACAGCATAATCCCCATAGGGGACACATTACTGGGCCATTTGTCCAACTATTCCACCTTCAGTGCATGCATCTGGCTTGCCCTTGGTTCATTCACCCCTTTTTTGCCTGCAACTTTCCTTTCAGAAATAATCCTGAGTGATTATAATATATCAACACAGAAATCAATTGGATTAGTCCAAAACCGCTGCCTCTGTAAATCTCACCTTTATCCCTCGACCCCAGTGCAGTCTTCAAACATAGCAACCCCTGTCAGTACTTTTCCTTTGAGGAGATGGTTGCCAGATTGGACCTTGTTCATCAGGGCAAACTTTTCCTCCAACTGACAAGAAGGCGCTTGACTCTGTTATTGTTTATGAGGAGAAAGCTGTGGTCAAGTTCACAGGCTGGGAGAGAGACAGCGAGAAAGTGCCGGAGAGAGAGAGAGAGTCTGTTCCAGCTCCAGCCCCATGAGAGAGAGTATAACTCAGCCGTGTTTGTGCTTCCCTAATTCCTTTTGATTTAGCAGAAAATCGTGAGCTAAGCTGCAGTGCACAAATATTCACCAGAGCTTAGATTCACCTCGTGGCCTCTCACAAACCTGTACCTACTCTGGTCAGTGTGTTTGTGCATGTTCCTGTCTCTGAAAATGTTTAAAAGTGTGTCTGAGTCCCATTCTCATAGCAGCCGGTCTATTGTGCTCAAAGCAGAAATACAAATGTCTCTGAAAAGGGGCTTAGCTCTAACAGCAGCTTTGGCATAAACACTAGAACTGTTTTCTCAAGCTTTTGATGGCAGTTTCCGACAGCTATAGCTAATTCTAATAGTTTCAATTCCCACAAGGATTTTCCTGATTTGTTTACAGGTTTGTTAGTATTACTGGGTCAGCTGAATCAACTGTGGTATTCTTAATCCAATATTACAAACTCCCCAGAGAAATCCAAGTCTACATTAACCGTGTGAATTGGTGTCTGTAAACAAGTCGAGCAGGTGAAAGGTCTTTGGATACTTAAAAGTAGTGTTCTGTCAGGAGCCATTCAAGGACAAAATATCATAGATTTGATGATGGATGATAGCTCACTGCCAAGCCTGAATACACACACTCTCATGGGAAGAAAGGTAAGGATGGTCGCTATCCAGGGACAATGTACAGTTTGTATGTATGTGTGTGTGTGTGTGTGTGTGTATGTGTGTGTGCTTGCTTTATTTGAGCGCTGTTTCAGCACTCTCTCTCTCTCTCTCTCTAACACATGTGGTTCATATTTAAGCCGTAGTGCTGTTCAACTGGACGATTTTGGCTCTGTTCTCCCAGTCCCACATTCCCTGCTTTTTTCTCTGACTTTCATTTCTGCTGTGCTTTGGGTGGTGCATGGCAGCAGGCATGACAAATATTTAAATAAGTATTTATTAATAATAATAATTTAAACAATGTAACTGATTTAGTTACTTATATCTCTATCGGGGACAGCACACGTTAATTCATATTAATATGATGTAAGTGTGCCAGATTTAGCCAAAAGACAAATGTTTTGTCCGCAGGTAGGTTGAACATGGATGAACAAGTCTGTGTTACACAGTAATGTGAAAGGTGTATGTGAGGAACAGTATGAGGAATAGAACAATTATAGTCTTATATAAATCCAGTGAATATGATTGATGTTGATTCTAATTATAAATTATTGACAATAACAATAGATAAATAAATTAATAAAATAATCTGTGTGAATAACATACTGTATATATGACTGCAATTAATAATTGCATTTCCAACACATCAGTGCTGTAGGGTGTTTCTACATCTAAATGAAAGCATTTTACATTAAAAACTGAAACACCCCTTTTTAAAAATAATAATAATAATAATAATAAAAACCCAGCAACCTTTAAAATATGAAAAAAACACATTTTCCTTTGATTTAATTATCCGGTTAAAACCGGGTTGTTAAATGAAGGCGCCATCACTGGTTATAATCATTTCTGTCTGTGGTAAAATTAACTCCTCACATTAGTCAGGACCTCAACAGTATCATCACATCTCACCACTCCATCCATCCCTCTTTAATATCTCTCTCTTCCTAGTCAAACTCTGTAACCCCTGCATCTGCCCAATGGGCGAGGGGAGCTGTCAGCAGCGAGCCCTCCCTCATCTCTCTCTCTCTCCCCCGCTCTCTCTCTCTGCTCTGACTCTGTCCACAGCGCACTGATAAAGGAGAGGTCCGGTACGAGCATCCGATCCAGCACAGAGTCACACAGCCGACAGAACTGCAGCTAGTCTGGCATCTGCCAACCTTTGGCTCCAGCTGTTATTCGGATCCTATATCTGCCTCTGAACTAAGCAAACACCAAGGATAGGTGTTTGGGGAGCTGAGTGGAGAGGTGAAATAGCAGACACTTGTTGCGCGTCTCGTCAGGTAAACCTCCTGTCAGCAGCCAGAAGCGCTCAGTGGAGATTCTGGTGCGCACATGGCACCGAAAACGCGCGTCTCACACTCCTGACAGTCGCGCAACATGGAGCCACACACTGGATAATGAGGCCTACCTACTGAATGGGTGTCTAACCTATTTCACATCAAACCTGTCTGTTAAAGTTGGGCTTTTTTCTGATTTTCTGAATCTGATTTTTTTTGTGTGTGTGGGGTGGGGGACTTCTGGTGGTTAAAAAAGCGCAGAGCCATGCTGGGTTTAAACAGGATTCTGAGCCTCCGGGCATCCCGGATTCGGAGCTGTGGTTCGCCAGAAGCCAGACTCTCATCCCGGTCTTCTTCATGCCAAAATCCCGGTGCCAGTTCGAGGATTTACTGTGGGTGTCTGTTGCTGCTGCTGCTGGTGACGCCTCGGGTGGACTCTTCATGGTGGTGAGTACTGTCTGCATCCATCACACCACCGGCCTACCTGCCTGCCAACACGATTTATGGGAGCTGAATATGTAGGCCTATATTTGCTTTTGGAAGAAACAATTACGCAAATAATAATAATTATATATAGGCCTATTATAATTGATTATTATTATTATTAACTAAATTAAATCAAGAGTCTAGCTGTAAAAGGAAGGCAAGAAAATGCAACACAATTTGAACATTTAACATTGATCTTAATCATTTGAAACGGAGCTGGGATTACTGCCGAGCTTTGGGTCTAAAAACATCAGGGATTCAAACTGCCAACGAATTTAACTTATGAGAATTCTTTTAATAACCCATTTTCCAAAAGCAAAAGCAAAAACCCTTTCCAATTAATTCGGAGCAGCGACTTTCCAACAGCTGACAGACAATGGCTTTATGAGGGCTTGCATGCTTTAATTTATTATCTCACCGTCCTCTTCTCATTAATCTCCTTGTGCATTTCTTTTGCTGCAAATAATCTAAAAGCGTTGGGGTTTATTGAAAATACTTCCATATGCTATTATTTGTCACGAATGAGTGCGCTGCCATGTAATTTCTTTTATTTTCTATCGGGGAATGACTGCAAAGAAAAACTCTAAATGTGTTTTTCTGTCATCATTTAATTCAAGTCAAAACTGATTTGTTCCTGAAAAAAAGAGAGCAAGAAAGGACGGAGCATTAATAGTGAAAATTACCCTAAATTATGAGTTTGTGAAGTAGATTCAAGCTTCTTTAGGATTTTGTTTCTAAAACGCATTTTCTTCGTGTCAGTTTGTTGGCCTGCCATATTGAGGAATAATAATAGAGCGATAAATGTAATTTATGCCGGCGCTGTTGGCTGAGCTCGTGTTCAGCTCAGCTGGAGCCTGTATTCGACAAGGCAGAGCAGTCATTAATTCACCAGGTAGGCCTACCACACACACACACACACACACACACTCAAATTACTTCACTAAAATACCCCCAAACCACCCATCTAGAGCATAGGTGAAGGGTGAAAAAATATCTCATTGCCTGCACAGTATAGGTTAAAGTGTATGTGTGTTTATAGAAGTGTCTGTGTGTGGGTGAGAATGGGGGTGATGGAATGCCTAATAGTTTGTGTAGATTAAAAGCAGGTATGGGGAGTAGTGGGAAGAGTGTGCGTAGAGGCTTTCACTGGGCATTATTGGCTCTGAGGGGAATTTAGTGTAGGAGATACAGTATTTTACTGTTTAATTTTTCTTGGTGTACAGTAAGGGGGTGGGGGTTGGCAAAAATGATAGGGGGTTGTAGGCCAGCCATTTGAGAAATGTGGGGAAAAAGCTTGTATAATGTAATAGAAATTCATCATAATAAATACGTTTTATAATGGTGGTACTTTTTTGTGAAATATAGAAGACACCTATGGTTATCACCTAATTTATATGAGCATTAGTCGCTTATTTGCTACATCTTTCGCAAATGTATCAGGAAATCCGCAAACTAAAGTAAAATGATTTCTTACTGATGCTAATGCTAGGAAAAATGATCACATCTTTCTTGGTATGATCCAATGTAGGGCTTGAGAAGATGACAGGGTAATAAGAGGCCATAGGAGGAATCATCAGAAGTCAATAGAAGCCTTCCCTGTTTGCCTCCCACTTGTCTTTCTTCCATGATTCACAGTAGAGTTGCAGGGCTTTACAGCATGTTGTTTTAGACCTGTGGATAATGATTTACAATCCTATAAAATCCACAAGTCCTCCTGCCTCTCAGAGAGAAAGACAGACAGAAAATTAAGTGTGAATTGCAGCTCTGGCTCTTTCCTTTGATGAGCACTCTGTTCTTATTCCTCCTCTCTAATTCCACTCTGGGGAGTAGAGAGCCTTCAGTCTCCATCCTCTTGTCCGTCCTCGTAAAACACGACCACACAGCTACACACTCCCTGACCTCCCCTCGCTGACCCATCAAAGCCCCGCAGCCACCGAGCTGCACACACACACACACACACACACACACACACACACACACACACACACACATGTCACGATTACATTTAGAGTTCTTTTTGGGCAAGCTCAATGGAGCATTTATCTTGATAGGATACTGTGGCTCTGTTTTATTAGGGGAGGGAGAAAGATTGGAAGAAGCATGCAGGAGAACTGTGAGTCAGATGAGATTGAGAGCGAACAGGCGGGAGACAGCGAGGAGCAAAGTGAGTAAATGGGGTCTTAGTTTGACAGGGTTATTGTGCTCTGATTTGTGACATGATTTCAACTATCCCATTGGGAAACATTTAAACACACAGGTCTTGTGGGGAGAGGTTAAGTGCTTATTTATTTGGATAGCAGAGTAAATGGTTTCCACTCCCCTCCTTATTGCAAACCTTAAACTGTTAAGTGTAGTGAACTCTGACTCACAGAGGACTGTTGCTGCAGCTCTCCTTCATGCCACTCACCACCTTTGAGTGTGTGTGTGTATTCACATGTGAATACGCTTACCATACGAGGGTCCCTATGTGTGCTAATCAGCTGCAATACACTACCAAACACTGCTGTATTTTGTATTTCACACAAGTCCTTCTAAATGACCCAAGTCAGTGTGAATTCACTTCCAAACTGCCTAGAGGTTTTATTTGTTTTTTGCATTATCAGGTACATCGGTGCGCTGGGGGCCCGTGTGATCTGTGACAACATCCCAGGCTTGGTGAACAAGCAGCGGCAACTCTGCCAGCGCCACCCAGACATCATGCAGGCCATCGGTGAGGGCACCAAGGAGTGGATCAGAGAGTGCCAGCACCAGTTCAGACACCATCGCTGGAACTGCAGCACGCTGGACCGCGACCACACTGTGTTTGGACGTGTCTTGCTACGGAGTAAGTCCGTGTGTTTGTCTGCATGTCTGATTACTGACTATGTGGCCAAGAAGTACAGATTCTGAGCGTGAACCTGAGCCCCCTCTGCTACTATCACACCACTCATTCTCACCCGTCATCTTCACTTTTACTGCCTTATCGCTCCCTTCTCCTCTCTGTCCTTCTCTCCCTTACTCTGTTCTCTCTCCGATCTTTTCATACTCACGTATGCTGGTGCTCCGTGTTTATAGTCGCTAATGGACTGTTGTAATGCCTTATGCTTGGTCAATAAACACACGGGCTTCGAGACGTGGGCTTGTCGTCATTTTGTTTTTCCACTCCTGCCAGACCTCTCTGCTTTGTAACAGATTCATGCACACATATGCACACAGGCACGCATGCATGTTAACATACATATTTTCCAACTATCTTTTATTTCTCCATATTAAGTGTTTTATAATCAGTCTGAATTAGGACAGGAGCTATTCAGTGAAAACACTTGAGAGCCAAGTTTTAAATTCAGCTGGTAATTTTGCACGAAAGATTAAATGACTATTAAATGATTAAATGCTATTTTAACAACAATACTGTAATTACTGATGCATTGTGAATGTAGAGCATGGACGCAGAAATGCACCTGTAAGTCACTCTTGCATGCAGTGCAAAAAGAGTGACTCTATGATACTACATCTTAGGGGTTATGATCGTGTATTATACTTCCCCTTCAGTGTGTTTGCTTTTTGAGCAAGGCACAATGCAGTTCATTGTAGTGTATCTGGATTCAGGTTGCACAAAATAAGGTGCTCATCTCCGCAGACTTAGTATCTTACGTCACTGACTCTGCTTGGCTTGTTACTGTCCCTCTTCCAGCCATCCTACGCATGTGTGGGAGCCGACGATGCATGGGAAAAATGTAGCAGATATGGAGATACAGGCTGCGCGCATGTGTGTGTGTGTGTGTGTGTGTGTGTGTGTTTGTGTGGTGCAAAGGAATAAACAGTAATGTAGATGTAAATATTTAGAGAGATATTCTCACTGTCAGCCAAACAGCGCAGGTTTGAACGATGACCAGCAGTGCCCTTCTCCGTCCTCCCCCACATACACCCCCTCAGCAGCACCCACTGCCCTCTTCTCCTCACCCCAGAGACGGAATTGGACATTCCAGTGAATACAGAGAGCAAGCAGGTTGGATCACACAAACTCTTCTGGCCCAGGCTGGTTCAGATAGGTTTGAGAGAGCTTGTATCTTGTTTTCAGATAGAAGTGTCCCGCCCTTAATTCAGTCATTTGTAATCAGTACTACATCAGATAGTTTTGTTATTTCGTAGTGCTGGTATTTGAGTATTTCTATTTCATGAAACTTCTACTCCATGCATTTCAGAAAAAAATAAATGTGATGCATTATTATTTATCCTAGCCTGCAGATCATGAAATAGTTTGCTATTGCTTTTAAATAGTTTTTTTTAAAATGTAGGTTTTAAGAAGTTGCGACTGCGACCCAACCTGATTTGAAACAAGATTAAAAGTCTGACATCCTGTTTACGCAGGCTGCATTGCTACAGCAGCATGTCTGCAGTTTCAGTCGTTCGTCAGGGTCTATGGAGGACTGAAGCTACCGTACCATTGGTTTGTGGACCACCGTTTTTAAGCCTCAAGTTTGTCATTTTGGCCATTTTTTGGAAGCGGAAGTGACCATATTTGGATGAGAGAGTGGAGTAATTTACATGAACTGCAATATTATTGGAATGCTAATTTTGATTAGCAAAATTTACTTACAGGAAAAAATTAAGAGCCAACTCCTTAGATATCTTTTAGTACAACTAAACAAGACATTTTTAGACAACCAGAGTGTTACACTTAACTATTATGAACTATTATTGAAGAAGACTTGAAACATCAATTAAAGCCATCAACTAATCAGGAAACTGTCTACTGAGGTAATTAATCAACTTCACTTTTCAGACTCGGAGGTTCCCGCTTGGTTCATTAACAGTGCTGTTATGTGGTCACCCATGTTTTGGGAGATGCATTGGGTACAATTTCACATGTGGAGCCATAGGCGTCATTTACACTGGGGACACTGGGGACATGTCCCCACAACATTTTGAAATGGCTGATTTTATCCCCATCACTTTTTGAAAGCAATTGTTAAAAATGTTTTGAAAAATAGCTTGCAGGGATAACAAATCAAAATGCTTTAAGAAAGGCTGATTTGCACAATAAGAAAAGATGCAATGCAATTTAAATATAGAAGAAACAAATGTCCATTGTCCAAAAAAAGTAACTAAAGCTAAAAAGAACAAGCTGCTGATTACTTAGATTTTTATATTTATGAATTATCTACTGTATCTACTGTCAATTGGAGCAGAAAATTTATCCAGAATGCAGGAAATTCTGTAGTTAATTCTGAAAAATTTCTTGGGGGGGGGGGGGGGCGACGACCCCACACTAAAATTCTATTGATTACTTTTAAAGCTCTTCATGGCCTCTCGCCTTGTTATATTTCCATACACACCAGCACGTACCTTGAGATCCTCAGGCAGAGGTCTGCTATCTGTTCCAGAGTCTCGACTGAAAACTAAAGGGGACAGAGCGTTTGCTGTCAGGGCCCCGAGGCTCTGGAACAGCCTGCCCGAGGAAATCAGGTCAGCTGAGTCAGTGAACTCTTTAAGTCCCTTCTTAAAACATACTTTTATAGGAGAGCCTTTCCCGATCTTATTTGACTTTATTTTATCCCTTTTATTTATTGTATTTTACTAATTTTATATTTATCTTAAACGTGTATTTTAGTCTTTTCAATGTTTTCATGCTTTTATCTTGTATTGTTTTTGTATTATTGTCTCTTGGGTATTATTGTCTTTACACTTGTTAAAGCACTTTGTAACTTGTTTTTGAAAAGTGCTCTACAAATAAAGATTATAATAATTATTATTATTATATATTCCGGCATTTCATATTTCTTCAAAATAGTGTTGAAAGTCTTCTTGTTCTTGTGCATTGTCACAACTCGTGACCCAAGTGTATCATCGTGCCCCTAATCCTAGCCCTTATGTCCCCACCACTTTTCAACGCAAAGTGAAACAAGAGCTGTTATGCGGGTAAGACAGGTGACATGGCTGAAACTCATTTCTTTGTAGACAGGGTTTCAAAAAAGAGCTGAATGTGCTAGAAAGTTGCACTGCAATCTGCCCATTACATAATGAGATACTGTGTATGCTAAGTTGACATTTCAACCTTATGACGGTGCTAAAGGAAAGCTGGTGGGGTTTAAAATTAAATAAAGTCATGTCAATGGAACAAAAAAAGTGGAAGAGCACAGTGCAGCAACCAAAAGATGTACAGCAAGCACATTTTAGTGTTTGAAAGTGACAGTTATTTTGTAGTTCATATTCAAAAAAGGCAGGCATTTAGGAGCTTTTTGGATTTAATAACCTAATCTTTTAATCCCTCTGTTATCGTCCCCCTGAACAGGTTAAAATAGGCACTGTACTCTGACCCGTTTAACATTGTTCTTGTCAGTTGTAGTTTCACAGTTTCAGTCCTGTTCTACGCAGCATGTGTTTTAAAATGTGTTTAAAATGTGCATTTTTTGTTGAGTCTTGTCAAAGGAAATTGTCCTATTATTTTCACCCAGAGACCAGCTCACGTTAGTGAAGTGGGGCACCAAATTCCAACACCAACAAACAAGACCAGCTGACCAATTCACATTGCAGCACTTTACAAAACACCCAGCCAACTCTGGTCTGGTGAAGAAAATAACTTGATCCAGTGCCTGTGCAGCATTTTGGAAAACAATGGCTTTAACTGGTAACGCTGTAGCAGAGAGGCTGTTCTCCACTACTGGAGATATAATGTTTATAACAACACAGCAGAGTTGTTATTAAAATTATATATGAAAACAACTTATGTATGTTAGGTTGAACAAGTGACTGAAGACTGAAGTTCTTCTGCCTCTTGCTGCTGTGTTTTTTGAGGCATTCATTCCGTACAGGCTTTGCAAAAAGCAACTGTGACCAAATGCTATATCGAATTCTCTATGTGCCTTTGGCCTAACAATAGATGAGTCATATTCTAAGGAACTAAGGAGACCAGAAAAGCACAGCAATGGTAGAAAATACTGTCATGACATCATCCTGGCGCTGATGAATGGGGTATCACTATATCTGTATTCAAACAATTTATGTGAGCAGAGGAGAGCCCCGCAGCTGGGATTATTTCCATGATAATATTTAAACAGAGCTGTCCTATACTCCACATCAGGCCTGATATGCCCCCGTCAGCTGCACCTTCAAGTCCTGATGGCTCACGCCCAGGCCTGGTCAAGGCATTATGTGTATCTGTCCATGCATGTTAACTTGTGAGCTGCTCAGCTGGAAGTCTTTAGGTCTTTGAGAATCTACTGTATTGCATGATGATATGTACTGCAATTTCTGTATTCAGTAATAGATTGTTTAATTCTAACCCTTTAACTCAGTATAACCTCTGTGTTTCTTTTTTGCTTTTGTGCTTGTCCCTCCGTCTCTCTTTCTCAGGCAGTCGTGAGGCAGCATTCGTCTATGCCATCTCCTCAGCAGGAGTGGTGTATGCGCTCACTCGCGCCTGCAGCCAGGGGGAGCTGAAGACATGCAACTGCGACCCGCACAAGCGTGGGCGGTCTAGCGACGAGAGAGGAGAGTTTGACTGGGGAGGCTGTAGTGATAATATCAACTATGGGATAAAGTTTGCCAAAGCCTTCATAGATGCCAAAGAGAGGACTGTCCGAGATGCACGGGCACTCATGAACCTACACAACAACCGCTGTGGACGAACAGTAAGTGATTACAGTGTCTTTACTCAAATAACAAAAAAAACAAACACATTTTCTCACTTACATGTAAAGACCTATCTAGCTATGTAGATTTTTCTTTTATTTGCCAAAGTTTTTATGTATCTGCATCTTGGACCCGATTTCCCCCTGGTATTAACGTGCAACCTATCTCTGGCAATGTTATATGGATAATGGTCATGGGCCTCATTTACACTTGATATTACAGTAATAAGCACAGGTGGAGCAGGCGAACTAGTGAACGATGCAGACTGCACTCACACTTTGCTGGGATCCAATCTCAATGCGAGCCAGACCTCCTCCACAAGAGATCTAGCCAATCCAACATTTTGAATGCATTTTAGGGTTTGGAGACTATAGTTTATATAATTTACACTTTCATTTTCTCTCATCTCGACAACTGCAATTCTTTCTATGTAGGAATCAGTAGATAATCAGTCCTGTCTCGCCAGCAGGTGGTTCAAAATGCAAGTGAAATACAGAATTACACACACACACACTTTCATTTCTCTTAAACTCCTCAGATCCAAGGGCGTAAACATGGTATAGACATTGGGCGGATCCAAATGAGAGACACACCCCAATAAAAAATGCATTTCCTAAAAATCTACCATATTTCTATATGTAGAACAACTTTTTGATGACTACAGTTACCATTTGAATTCACATTTTATGAATTATTTGCCAATAGACATTTAGACAATTGCATTGTGAACAGATAGCATCATTTTACCAGAAAATGACTGACCTTGATGATCATTTTAATTTGAATGTTCTGCTTTTATAAGTGGTAGTCTTATTTACTGCTGACATGTAGGCCTAGGTTAAAACTAATCATCAAGCTATCTAATTTCTCACCTGGTCATCTGTATCTCCAGAGCATGATGTCCCTGTCTGGCCACTGCTTTCACCATGCCTCTCCTTTCCCCTGTCTCTCTGTGCTCCTGCATTGTGACCAGATACCATTATTTTACCAGAAGAACAATGACTGACCTTGATGATCATGATTTGCTTTAATGTTGTAATGCTGTTTAGCTAAAGAACAGTGTACATGCAGCCCTGTCTGGCGAGGAACTGAGGCTTCTATGCTCCCTTCAAAGCCACCAGACTCCTTTGACAAAAACAGTAATTTGACCTTGCAGAACATGGGAGTTGCTAGTCTACCACTGCCTCATTTGGTTAGTTTGTTTATGTTGCTGTGTGACTTTGGTGTTTTAAAGGTTAGTTTTTAATTACTGTTTTTGTCAAAGGAGTCTGGCAGCTTTGAAGAGAGCATATTTTCAGTTCAGCAAGATAAAGCTGTGAAAATATTCTAAATACAGAGTACTGATATTGATTTTTTTTAATGAGGGCCTTTTTTACGTGACTAAAATACATTTTTCTGCTGCCCCAATCAGCAGTACATTGCTTAGCTTCTGTGCCTGAGTCTGGTCTGCTTCTCCAGAGGGGAATAATATAATTCTCAAACAAAAATCCTTTAACATCCACTGGCAGAAATCTTAGAGGTAAATATCTTACCCCTAACCCCTTACCCTAACATCAGCAATTAAAACCAAAAATTATGTGAAAGACTACATACCACTAGGGGTACATTTAGTGAGAAATATGTTTTAATGAAATTTGTTCAAACCAACCCTTTAAGGTACGTTTGTGACTTTACGCTTCATTTTAAAACATGTAAAACCAAATTTTATGATGGCTAAAACAATACACACAACAACCAACACACAAACACTTCTCTCTATGGCTCTCTCTTAGGCAGTGAAGCGATTCATGAAGCTAGAATGCAAATGTCACGGCGTGAGCGGCTCTTGCACACTGCGGACATGTTGGATGGCCATGTCAGACTTCAGGAAGACCGGTGACTACTTAAGGAAGAAATACAATGGGGCCATCGAGGTGACGATGAATCAGGATGGGACAGGCTTCGCTGTAGCTAACAAAGCCTTCAGGAAGGCCACCAAGAACGACCTGGTCTACTTTGAGAACTCTCCAGATTACTGCCTACAAGACAAATCAGCAGGTAAGAAGGGAAAAGGAGAGAAGAAGATTGTGAACTGAACTGAAAGAGGCAGTTTCTCATGGATGGTGATGGATTGCCCAGACTGTGTTATGTTTTAGGGGTGTTATGTGTATGTTGTGTATATGTTCATGCGTGACTTGTGTGTTTGTGTGTGTGAATGTGAGTGTGTGTGTGCGTGTGAGTGTGTGTGTGTGTGTGTGTGTAATGGTAGTCAGGTAACACATCAGGCCTCCCGTGTGATGGAAGCTAATATCCTTGTACCCTAGGGACATGGTTGTTCTGTGGCCACCTGACCTCTATCAGTCTCTGTCAACACATATATACACACACACATATACACAACCCAGTGGTCAGAGAATGTGTTGATCAACCTTTACACAATACACCTAATCAGGTACGGCTGTTACTGATTGGATGGAAGATGGATGAAAAACAGTTTGGTGAACAGTATTTGACATCAAGACCTCTATCACCCAGAAGCTTAATCCGATTGTCCTCGTCCTTGCTCCGTTGGTGTGTCCCTTTGTCCATCCTCCCCCTCTTTCTCACCTTCCCAGTGGAATCCACAGCCTAGGGACACAAGCGGCTAATTTAAAAAAAAAAAATCACTTCTTTCTGTCTGTCACAGTCTCTCCCTCTCTGTCTGAACTAAGCGTAGCTGGAGGGCAGAGTGGGCCTCAGAGTGTGAGAGCCTGTCTGTCTGTCACGCTCCACTGTCCATTTAACCCTCACACATACACACACACACACAGAGTGGCTTCAAAGGGAGCAGTGGCTTGGGAAAGGCAGTGTAACTATAGGCCACTCTACCAACACTGCATAGTTGTGTGTGTGGGTCTGTTGTTCTATGGGCAGCATGTTGTGATAGGTAGCAGTTCAAACAGGGAGCTTCTCACACAAAACACCAGCACTAATCTCTGTGGGGATGACATTCACACAAGACACAGACAATATGCCACAGCTTTAGGTAATAGCCAGACTGCTAAACTCTTCTATACGCTTAACAAGGTTTACTAGCATGCTACTGATCAAATATCGTAACAAATAGAGAACTAAAGTGAAATTAAATCTTCCTCAAACCTCATCCGAAACTAGTAACATTTGTAATGCAATGCTAAAGGTCTGGAATATAAACTTGTTTACAATACATTTTGAGGTTTGCTCCATTTTTCTAGACAGAAATGTTTAATTAGTTTATCAGTAAAAAACTGTTTAATGTTCTATTTAGTATTTCACTTTTCAGCTGCCTTTAACGAACATGATTTTCCACAAGCCCAAGAAGCCCAGTATGACCATTAATAGAATCAATTCAGTTGACTGAATTTTAAAGGGTTCATACCTTGTTTGTATCTGGCTTTATTTGTTAAGTGCATCGAATAAGTAACAACAACAAGTCATAATACTGGGTGGTATTCTTCCCGTTCTGTCAACATTGAGTGTATGCAGCATAAATGTCTCCAATTGAATGGTGGGGCTGGGAAAATGGACAGGGAGGGCAAAATGGCATGGCCGTTTTTTATAAAGCAAAGTCTACTAAAACGTTAGATAACAATTAGAAAAGAGTGTGGATGGTTATCAGGAGGGTTAGAGTTACAATGGCATGTAATAAGCGTATTTCCACACTGGACAAATTTGATGCGAGCTGCAGTTTATTTGAATGCTGACAAACTAACTATTGTTTAACTTTGTTAATCATGAAGGGTTCAAGTTCTAATTTCAAGTTCTTTAGTAGATACTCATATATCTTTGAATCTGACCCAGCAACAAGATTCACTGTCTCAGAAAAACCAATGAAAGTAACCCTCAATTAGAGTTTATAGCATTGAGTTACAGAGGATAGTGGAACAGAAGCTTGCCTTGATGTGACGTTAAGACTAAGGATCGCAAACCTGCTGATTGTTTTCTCGATTAGTCAATTAACTGTTTGGTCTGTAAAATGTCAGAAAATTATGATAAATGTCCATCACAATTTCATAAAGCCCAAAGTAACATCTTGACATCGGTCTTGTCCAGCCAATAGTCCAAAACCAGAGATATTCAGTTGTAGCAAATCCGCACACCTGAGAAGCTAAAATCTAAAACTAGGTAAGGTCTAGCTTTTTGCTTGAAAAATGACTTGATTCATAATCAAAAGAATGTGAGGTTAATAATTTTTGATTGACTAATGAAGTAATGAAATAATTATTTCAGCTCTAGCAAAGACATTTGGCTCTCTATAGACAAACGTTTTTTAAGTAAAACACAAAAGACCAGTTAAGAGAAAATAGCTTTAGTTAACTTGTATCTTCTATAAGCCAACTCTTTTGTTCTATTGTGCAGGCTCTCTGGGCACGGCGGGGCGGGTCTGCAATAAGACATCACGCGGCACTGATGGCTGTGAGGTCATGTGCTGTGGCCGGGGCTACGACACCACGAGGGTCAAGCAAATCACCAAGTGCGAGTGCAAGTTCAAATGGTGCTGCGCTGTGGAGTGTAAGGACTGCGAGGAAGCTGTGGACATACACACGTGCAAAGCCCCCAAACGAGCTGAGTGGTTGGACCAGACCTGAGGACACGCCCCCTCTACCCCCTGTTATGCAACCCCACCCCTTTCCCCTTTACAGGACATCCTGTGGAACATGGCATTCTGGGAAAGTTTGTCTGAAAGTGCTCTGCGTCTCCGCCCTCCCCTGCCCCCACATCAGTTCATCATTGCATGGCTTTTCTACCTGTCTCTGTGAAAGCACTAGAATTCAGTACCCGTCAATATGAATTAATACCCATTAGCCCCTATTTGTGAATGGCTCTGTGACTGAACTGCTGGGATCAGATGATGAACGGTGAAACCAGTGGACACTTTGGGTTTCTGGTGGATTGGGCTTTTATGAAAGATTCAGTCCAGATGGCCTTTTTTATAGCGTGTGGTTCTGGGTTAAAAAACAATTTGCTGCTTTCATGATGCTTTAAAGACACATTTTTACATTAACTGAGCCTTTAAACATATCCAGTATTATTACAACAATTTCATATACTCACATAATTTTCTTTCTTTTTTGGGGGGGCAATACACTTTTATCTACCAAAAACGAATACTTGGTTGGACTTTGGGAAGTAGCTTGACATGTGCACTTTGAGAAGTGGACATCTAAGCGTAAGTTTGGCTCTGTGTGGCCAAAGGACTAAGAGGACACGTAGATGGACGCCAGATGAATAAATGGACGGATGCGTCATTGAAACTTTGAATGCAAATGTTAAAAAAAAAAAAAAAGACAAAAAAAGACAAAAATAGTTGTTTAAAGAGATATATTTAAATTGTAAAGTGTTGTTTCATTTCTCATCTGCGGATGACACTGCACTACATTGGCTGACGAGGATAGAGAAGAGCACTCCCATTATTATACAGTGTACTCTAGTTTTCAGCGTAAGACGACCAACTGCCGCTGACAAGAGGAGGAAGAAGAAGAAGGAAAAAAAACCTGCATGGTCATTCAGTCACGCATAACCAGAACATCAGAAAGATTTCACTTCTCTGCTCTCCAGCTTGCTTGTATAACATTGTGTATATTGCCTTATCCAAACAGATGTTCATATGAAATATATGGTGCATTAGTATGACACTGGAATCTTTGTTTTTTGTTCAGACAGACCAACGTAGAGGTTGAAGGCAAGAAAGGGAATAGATAATGCCAACAGAGCACAACTAATCAGTGTGACCGAGCAGGATAGTAAGTTCAGTTGTACTGCTGTCATAACCTGCCGTGTTATTCCCATCACTCACACACACACACATGAACGCACACCATCGCTGCTCCCCACTGGCAGTAATACTACAGTCTCAGTAACAAAGGCTGATTCTGTGTGAGTTGGGGTAGAGTGTGCTATATCAGACAAGGGGAGGGAAGTGTTTGATTAAAGGCCCAACCTAAACCCCAACCCCTGCTGGCCTCATCCCACCCCTCGCTATGTGGAATTCCAGGTGGGTCCCAGGCTAATGACTAGATGGCTGTAATTACCCGGGGCTGTTGATAGCTGGTGATTGGACATGGTCGTGCCACAGTGGACCTAGTGTGGGCTCCTGCTGGGACCACATTTAATCAAAGGCTTCTTGGCCGGCTTATCAAAGGGAATACTTTCTTGCAATCTTCTCAGCCTCAGCCCCCTCTGCTCCCCAGACTCTCTGTCCAGTTCAGTCTCTGTTATATTAGAGCCCAGAGACTCCTGATAACGTGAATTCAAAAGGATATCACACACAAGACAAAAGTAGTGGATCAACACACCTTCCTTTTTGGAGAATGATACAGCATTAATTCATTGCCTTTCTACTCAGCAGACTTGTACTGCCTTGTAACACTACTATAGTTTTCTGTTGTAACCCCATATGTGGCTGTGTTGGTGAGTGTGTCCTGGTGATAAGTCTCATCTTTCCCAGGCTTGGGACAGGATGCAGCCATGTTCAGGTCTGATTGGACACACTGATACCATGACACAGGACATGCAAGGCATGTGCCCTGGAGATACCTTAATGCAGGAAGAAGACTCAAATTCAGATACAGCAGCAGAGATAAAACTACACAATTGCTCTCCTTAGTTTATTTCATCTGATACTGCTACACAATTCAATTTATAAAGGACTGAAATTAGGCCACTCATGATTTACCTTTAAGACTACCAACCACATTTTCCCCAAAAAGAGCCCTCAACATCCTAGAAGTGGTCTTTTAATAGCCACAGGAGGCCCATATCATTAGATAAGATAAACTTTATTGTCCCTCGGGGTAATATTATCAAGCAATTCCAGCCATTGAGCATATTCTAGTGCCAGTTTCCTGTGGCAGAGTCTATCTGTGTCCTGGATGCCAGGCTGAGAGCATTCCTGTTGCGGAGTATCACAGGCAAACCATAAGTCTTCGCACCTGGCATGCAGTGCTGTGGGCGAGGGAGATTGTACTGACTGAGGGCACAGAAATGGCATCAAGCAACACAGGAGGTTTAAAGGATTTTTTTTATTTTACAACTTGGACGTTATTTTTTAGGGCCTCAGCTCTATTGGTTCTGATAACTCGCCAAATGAATTGAAGAGATGTAGGAATTCTGAGTCGTCAGACGATCCTACAGGTTTAAAACAAAACTCTAGGTTAGCCAAACTAATTTGGAAAAGAAAAGAAAGATCAAAAGTAATATTATCACCCAAATGTTGTGAACATCCATCACATTTTAGAGATCGACATTGTTGTTCATCTTTGACCTGGAGTACTTGTTTTCCTGTGCAATTAGGGATTATATGTAATTATGAACATTATAGGTGCGCTAACTTGGTTTCACCTCCAAATTAAGTGGTTTAATCTAATTATCTGTTGACTTGTTCACAACCTGCCAGACTGCTCCCTATTATTTTCCCTGTTGTAGTGATGTTGCCATGTTTCTGGACCTCTGCAATTAAGTTTGTGGGTACAGTGTTATCATAAACAACAGAAACAGTAGCCAAAGCTACAAAATGAGACCCAAATTGTAATAAATCTGAATTATCCTTTAATTCCACACTAAGTAATGACTGGGGCAATTGCTCAGAGAGCAGCTTTGTGGTAAAATCGCTGGTCACAAGTAATTCAGATCAAACTGTAGGTCAGCTGAATTTTTTTTCTGCTGAAAAGTAAAGGTTGCACTAGCTCTGTACAAACTGGTACGCTGACACACACACTGTTCCAGTATCTTTGGACTATTGTCGACGCAGACTGCACACATGGCCACAGTCATTTATTCAACATCATCACAGTTATTCTTAACTGTGTCCCCCTTTTTTTACACTTCTTCTTTTTATATATTCTCTCTCTCTCTCTCTTTCCTGTGTCTCGGTACTGACAGTTATGTAGATTTATCATCTTTATGTCCACGCTGTAATGCGTGTCAGTCTGAGCTCTGGTTGCCAAATGACAACAACCCTGAGAATAGAGGATGAACTCCACTCCGATTACATGCATGCAAGTACACACACACACAAACAAACACAGCATAAAGACACGTGGACAGGACTGCATAGCCTGTGTGAGGTGACTTAAAATCCATCTTTGATTGAGAGACAGAAAATAAAGGAGAGACGTGAGACAGAGAGAAGGACAGCTAGTCAAATGGATGGATGCGGGTAAGAGAGATATGTCTAGGGTTACTCACAGACCTAGCGGGCATGTTTATCAGCAGATCTTAATCTGAGCAGAAAGAACCGCGTTCCCCACAATTCATCATCATTACTCGCCCCACCTGCCACCTCCCCCTGACTGCCTCCCTCTACCCCCTCCTGCTCCTTGCCTCTCATACAGGGTTCTGTCTGTGGGAATCTAGACCCCAGCACCAACTGCCCAGTAATATTCACCTTGGGGTGGTCCGGGTGTCAGCCATGCGATCTGTTTCGCACACATATTCACATGTGCATACCTGCAAGCTAGGATCGGACCACCTCGGTGCCCCCCTGAGCTCAACTATCACCTGTCTGGTAAAACCCTCAGTATGTTAGCGAACCTTTCTACTCTGTCACTCACTTTTTGCGAACAGAAAGTGCATGTAAACATACAAGTGTGTGTGATGGGATGAGTTTAGCCCTCAGGGCCGATAGAAACAGGGTCATCCCCCCCAGAGGTTTGAAGGGGAGTCTGACGAGGTCAGGGGTCATAAAGTTTAGATGTATCAACAGAGACCCTTCCGCACCATGAACATTCACCAATGATCCGTTGCCTGTTGACACCTCCTACACATTAACATCTTGCTCATGTAGCTAAGCTCTTCTCTGGCTGGCCAGCAAAGAGGTAGACTCCTCCAGAAGAACACCTGCTCTGCTGGATTAATATCTGGCCTACACTGTAGCTGTCTACAGTGTCATCCCTTCCATTCGTCTTTCATCCTTTCGCGGTGCCTCCATCTGACGGGGTGGGTGTCATTCGGTATTAGGTGGTGCAGTTTTGTTGGGACGACATTTGTGTTGAGAGGCTGTGGGAGCAGTAGGGGGTGCAGATTTATTAGGGAGCTCAGACTAATATTTACGTGACCTGCCAGGACCAGAGGGGTGTAGAGACAGAGAGGGAGAGGAAGTATGGGTATGACTTGCAGCGTCTGCAGTTAGGGAATAGAGATTATGACAGAAAACACTTATCTCTTGAGACTTAAATCAAAAAATGTCCACCTCTCCCCAGCCCCTCAACCTTCACTCATTGCCCCCCTTTGCTCTGTCATTTCCTA
Organism: Micropterus salmoides; assembly: GCF_014851395.1. Taxonomy (NCBI): domain Eukaryota; kingdom Metazoa; phylum Chordata; class Actinopteri; order Centrarchiformes; family Centrarchidae; genus Micropterus; species Micropterus salmoides. The sequence continues at coordinate 17,485,868 of NW_024040707.1, read as the reverse complement.
TACGGTATATGGTTCGCAGCAACACATTTTGACAGCCATCATAGTGGTACCCGTATAATATTGCAGCAACAACTGCAGTTCTCTTTTCCAAGTAACTCAAAAAATTTGTCCAACAGGCAACTGCTTGCCAAATCAAGTCTTTGATCTGGCAACCAGAATTTTCCTAACAATTGCCCTTTATTGTAGGGAGCAGTATTTCAGTACTCACTCACCATTGCATGTAAAACATTTCCGGTGCTTCTATATTTGCTCCTATAACTACTGACACATACAACCACATGCAGGTTGACCTCAATGAATTTTCCAGGAGTAGAAAGCCTGAGTGACCTGACACAGCACCAATTTGTCATTGCTAATTTATCTCTGGTATAACTCACTCACTGCTAGGCCAGGAGTCGAGCTTAGCGTTGAATAGCAGAATATTCTGCAGGTTGGGCTCACAGACAGCCACCGTGAGTTTTAAAGGACAAAGAGTGTCAGTACTGAACCCAAGTCAGACATTTAGACAGTTAGTTGCAGTGAATTCTTCACCGTACAAGGTGTGGGCTGCACCGTGATGAGGTTTGTATATGACTGTGGCAGCGTGAGTGTGTTTATCTCCCTCCCTGTGTGGGAATTTACTGACACACCTCGCAAGGCACAAACAACAGTGACCTGGAAAAATTGTCGAAATTCCACCAACATACCAGGGAATCTCGGGGTTCTGGCTGACAATACACACTGACACACACACATGCGCGCAAACACACAGACAACGAGAGACAGAGGTGTGGGAAACAGGAGAGATACAGGGTCAGGGTCAAATTGTGTAGGCCTCACAGACATAGATACCAGTGAGTGATACCAGCTGACACACACTGATGCTGACACTAACAGTGATACCATGGCTACCTGAGTGACACTGATAGATAGCGCTGAGCCAACCCAGCATGCACACACAATAAAACCAAAACTAAGCTCATCCCTGTACACATACTGCGCCCAAGGGTTGTACTCCTCAAACCTCTGTCATGAGGAAAAAATCAGTGTACCAGATGCAACTTTAAAGGGTCTAAGCAAGAAAAATTAACAAAAGGCAGTATCTCTTAAGTGGCAAATGGGTGAAAGGTGAAAGTATCCGCTGTAGCATTGATGTAAAGCAGTCTGCCACAAATCGAAAGATCGATCCCCCATGTGAGCGAATGTGGATTATTAATTTCTCTCAACTGACGCGCAGTTGGCATCTTGCATGGCAGCCTCTGTCATCTGTGTGTGAAAGGGGTGAATGTGTCATGGAAGGTGCTATCCAAGTACAGTCCATCTACTGGAGTGTCCACCTTTACTCAAACATGTTCACAACTGTGTGTTTATTGTTGCTTAGAGTGGAGTAGATGTGTTTACCACATGACTGGAGCCAGCGTCCCACTCCCAGTCTCCTAGACTCCTCACCTTTAATAACACAAACCACTGAAGATACACATAAATTCACTTGTACAACGAATCCCAAACTCACACCACACAAACAAACAATCTCCATGTGGAATGTGGGACACTGTCGTGTTTGTGTTTTGAAGTGCAGCTTTCTCCCATTTTAATTTTCCTTCCCGGAATATACTGTATATTCTCATAGGCACGTAGATTTATAGAAACTTGGGATTATCTTTATCTCCCTATGTATTTTTTCACAATCAGAGTGCTGATGCCTGCAGCCCAGTGCAGCAGTAACAAACCTCCACACTACCCCCGACTGGGCTTCTACCAGCACAGACAGCCGATCGAGAGCAAGGACACAGTACAGTAGCCTCAGTCGCTCAGTAAACAGTGGTAAACAGAGCAAGCGCTCGGCATGAAATGGAGGAATACTGGGCACAAAACATTTACACAGAGCTGCCACGGGAACAATATCATTTCAGTTTTACAATAAAGTGCTGGTGTAACAAAAACAACAGAAGGAAACTCATCTGTTCCTCTCTCGACTCAGAGTGACTTGTTTATGCTTTGGCCTCCCACTCTCTCTAAGGAGATAATTCAATCAAGCATAATAGAACTTTCACACAGGCTTAACCCAGCTTTAATGCTAATGCTACTAAGACACAAATGCGGAGGCTGATCTCATTTATCTAGAATTTTATTCTATTCCACATAGATAAATTAAAGGTTTTACTCTTAATATTTGTACTTTGTTCACAAAGATTTGACCTTTCATTTTAAAATCTTGAAATTTTGAAACTTCAAATTAAAGAAACAACATACGTGAAATGTAAAATGAGTAAAATCTTTTTCTATAATTGTTTTATAAGAAATTCTGCTGAATATAGTGTAACAAGCCATAAAACACTACAATAGGATGGAACAGATAAAACAATAATGAAAATACACCCCAATATCCTCACCAAAAGGAAACACATGCAATGTTAGATCTTGTCATATGTAAGACAGTAACGCAGTACCAACCATTTGCCTAATTACAGACAAAAGCTCAGGAGAGAAGGGAAGCAATCACATCACATTGCTGTCCCAATGCCTAAAGGAATTGTGGTAGTTTAATTATACCCACTGTCAGCCAGAAAGACTGGGACACACCACACCTTAATTTGGCAATGCCATGCTGTGTCCACAACCTCCTCCAGTAACTAAAGCCAACTTCTGACAGTGTTTTGATTCACCTCACCAGAAAACTGCTCCTCTCGTGCAGAGCCTGTGGGGGCAGGCAGCAGCACCAACTTCACTGCACTAGGTTACATTATAGAATATACATCCAACACATGAACATATATGAAAACATATACACACACCTACACTGTACATGCAAAAATCCCATTTACACCAGGTACACACATACACACACAGGTTATAAAAGCATAAATCACTCATATATGTTGCAAGCAAATGTTGAGTTACTGACTGACCTGCTCCACTTTGCACATACATACTGCATACAAACACTAGCTCATCAGATGTCACCTTTATGATAGATATCATATCATATAAAGGTATAGCATGGTGGATATATGTTAAAAATGACAAAAGACACCTGGCAAATGGTTCTAATCCTGGCTCCTCAGTCAAAAAATGCCAAAAATATATGACATATACGGATTCCATGCATGTCTGTGCACATGCATAATGTGGGCGGCATGATTTTGTTCTCACTTTTCACAGAACTATGAAGATGCTCACGTCTTCATTATTGGCTTGGAGCTCCATCTCTATCAAGTTTGAACCAGGATAGTTTAGGGGAGAGTAAACAACAGTCTAATGTGTTTATCAAACACTAAAGCACACACCAACAGCTGTTTACCACACAGAGAGCCAAGCTGCATACAACAACAACAGCACGAGGAACGTCTAGTCTGATGGAGTTACACACTGCAAGGGTAGGTGATGTTGAACAGGGTATGGGTCTTGGATAGGATTGCGGAAATCTGACAACATGACCACCCTGCACGTGAATATGCAGCTGCTGCAACGCACTCTCTCACCCTATAGTTTAGAGTCAAAGAGGGACAGTGAGGGAGAGAGAAAGCTGTGTAGGCTTGAAAAGCCTCCTGCTCCTCCTGAACAAATCAATAAACATGATTCCACTTCACAACAATACACCACGTTAGACTAAACTATATCCAACTATACATGCAGGAAAATCTATAAAAACAGTAGCAGTTTCCCCTTAAATAGAGAGAAAGAGACTTAGAGGATTAGACTTTACATGAGGATGAAAACAACATAAAAGATATAACTGCAAGCAGCTATGCGTCAGGTCCTTGCCCATGGAGAAACACAACACAAACACAATAGATTAAATACTGCAACTTGCCTATTTGTCCTCACACAGAAACAGAAAGGAGCATCATCACAAGTGGTCTGATGCACTTTTCATGCTAAATTGGATGGCTCTAGCATTAACTATTTATATTTGCACATCTTCACTGTCAACGTTGTTTGTGTCTTGGCCAAATGTATATATGCATCAAAATTCTGTGGAATGGAAAATGAATCCTTAATTCATGCATTCATGTGTCCAAGTCACGATATAAAAAGATTTTTAAAAGAACTAGTTCAACATTTTGGGCTATATGCATGTTAACTTTCTTTTCAAGAGTTGGATGAGAAGGTTGATACCACATTCATGTCTCTCAGCCTGTTAGCTTAGCACAAAGATTGGAAACAGAGGAGACCTAGCCTGGTCAGAAGGTAACAAAATCTGCCTACCAGCACCTCTAAAGCTCACTAATTAATTTGTTATAACTCATTTGTTTAAACCATACAAAAAGTGAAGTGTAAAACAACACGGTTTTCGAGGGTTTACTGTATGAACTATTTTTTGGGGCAGGGTGCAGAAACTCCTGCGAGTCTCAGCTGGTCTCAGCTTTGTTTTTCTGTACAGATTAAACAAACAAGATTAAATAGAATTTAATGTGCTATTTAATCTAATTTGTTTAATCGGATTAGTCTGATAGTTTTAGTGTTTGTATATGGTGTGTGTAGATAGTGCAGCTGGACATTTGCAGCGTTTCAAACATTTATTTGTGTTTGTCCTATGTGCAGACCTCACGCATTGCTGCTTACAGATCATGTAAAATATAAAGTATAATTCCAGATTGCCTTTAGTAATTCAGAGTTTTGGGGTTTGAATATAGTGTCTATAGTGGAGTTTACAGATGAAGATGAACTACTTTTGCGTTCCCTCACAATACGTTTTGTGTTCCTTTGCAAGATTTTTGCAGTCCATTTATACTGTCAGTTTAGGGAAATGCTCTGCAAATGCTACATTAAGGATAATGTGGCATTTTACATATGCATTTATTGCTCATTACTCCTTTCAAAAAACTGAACTCTGACAGCATACAGCCAATGGCTGTGAGCACAGCTGCAGCTGCTCTGCCGGGCTTTGCTGGTTGAAGCTGTGGCTGTGAATATGGTTATTGTTTTGGCCATGGCTGCACTTGTGGTTGAATCAATTATGCTATAGATATGGCTACAGTAGATGTACGGTTTACTGCTCCTATTAACATTAGCCAAGAAAGCACTGTAAAGCCACACAAGATTTGAACCTGCAGTGGTTGTGTCAAATATGACAGATGTTACCAATATACCACAGGAGTTCAAGAATACAGTAGCTTCACTGCAACACTCAGTAAGCATAACCATGTAATTTCACTGCATAGACACAACATCTGCATGAAGTTTGTGTTACACCCCTTAAAAACGAATGTGTCACAGTCATAATCATACCAAAGCAAAGCCATAGCTACCGCCACAATTGCTGACAGCAGCAGCCAAAGTTATATCATCCCATCCCTATAATCATAATCACAGCTGTCTATCACAATCAGCCACGGCAGCAGTCGGCTGTAATGAGCTAGGTTAAGTTGGCAAATCTGTTTAAGTCACAGATTTACTGTTGGATCATACATGATATGGTGGTTAATCAGTTTAAAGGCATTAGCTGGGATAGCTGCAAATTTCTTTGATAAGTGGACACTACAACTGTAATAGTAATAGTGTGCAAAAAACTGCAGTGATAATCAAACAGATAAAACAGTGTCTCATTATCTTAGCAACATCAAGCTCAACATCAACATCACAAAATTTCTAAAAAAACAACAACATCCATCCAACAAGTGACTTGAGTAACTACACATGGACTTCAGTCCATGTGTAGTTACTCTACACCAGGGTTTTTCAAAGTCAGAGACTGTGGGCCTCTCCTCAGACAAAGCTTGGGAAAAGGCACCCCCTCATCCCCTTTTAGTTTACTTGCTTAGTTATGCTTAATTCTTGCATGCTTGTGGGGTCATGATTACTTTATTTGATACCATAGACGATCAACAATTGAGCCAAGATAGCCTAATATTGCTGTTTGACATAATTTCAGACTACACCAAATACATTAAAAAGGTCTGTCCTAAGAGATGCATTAATCTCTGGTAAAAAGTAAAATTAACCAAAACTACTGTATCTCTGAACTCTCTTTAACTAAATCACACAGTAACTATTCTATGTGATCTCCTGTTGCTAACTAATGTAATAACTAATGTAATACTTTTTTATTTCCATTCACTGAGCCTCATCTGAAATTATTTGGGGTCCCCCTGGGGAGGCCTGCCTCACACTTTAAAAAACTCTGCTCTACACTATTACAACATTGACCAGATAGTGGTACCGTACAGCATCTGCAGATGGTCTAATGCACCACGCTGTCTTTCTGACAGTTCCCTAAGACAAATAAGTGTTTTGCTTATTGTTAATTCATTTGGATGTTTGATCTTCACTGTTGACCTTCACTACTTGAAGCCTGCAGTGCAAATATACTGCAGGCTTCAAGTAGTGAAGCCTGCAGTATATAAATAGACTAGTCAGTGACATCTTGTGTCCAGCAGTTAAAAACTTTTGAAATCAAATAAATGTTCATATTCATAGATTTTGGATTTTTCAATTACAGACAAGGCGTATAACTTTTTTGTGGAAAAAACATTTTAGACACAAATAATTTCCTCAAGCTGAATATTTTCATGTCTTAAAACATGTCTAAAGGTTCGGGGTTCTCCATCAAGGTCCCTGGTTCTATTCTGGCCAGGGACCTCTGTGTCATCTCTCTCTCCCTCGTTTTCTTCCTTCTCTCCACTAATAAACAAATAAAATGACCACCCCACCCCCACACACCATGTCTGGAAGTATTTTCGGGGGCTGTTCGCCTTTATATATGATAGGACAGTTAACAGAGACAGGAAATGTGGGAGAGAGAGGGGATGACATGCAGCAAAGGGCCGTGGGTCAGACTTGAACCCAGGTTGCCATAGCAGCAAGAGATCAGGGTTAACACCTCTCTTCCTGATGGTGTCTTTACTGTCAACTCAGAATTAGCAGAATCTTCAGCGGTGGCATCAATAGTTCTGTGAACATCGTCATCAACTGTCCAGTCCTCACACTCAAACTCATTACCTTGAGTCTCATGCAGCACTCTGCCAACTGTAAGGAGGATGTGTGATTGAGGGGGTCTGAGTGTGGGACTGAGCCCAGAAGAGAGAGGCCTCTCTGGAGTGAGGAGGGCAGGATGAGTGTGGTGCTCAGCCCTGTCTGGATCCAGGAAAGAGTGAGATGCGAGAAGGGATGGAGGGAGATAAGTCCACTTCAGTGAACTCAATGGGACACTTCAGTACAGGCACAGCTCTCACCCTGAGCACTGTCTGTCTGCCTGTCATGACAAAGAGAGAAGGACTTTGATAAATTCAAATCTTCAAAAGCAAGATTCTTAATTTGATTACTTAACTAAACTAAATCCCACTGAAAAACTACTGACTTTAGTCAGTCATTAATGTCTGGCTAGTATCAAATACACAATAATGTGGTGCACACTGGCGCAATGTCAGCATCTAACAAAGGTAATGTCACTGAGGCCAGTTCATCTGTATATGTGTGTGTCTGCAGGCTGCATGCACAGTGACATAGACAGATTAGGTGTCTGAGAGGGACAGATAGCCTTACAGCCAACCTCCACTCACTCATTGAGTGAGATAAAGAGGAACATTCACACACAGACACACACATGCACACACTCCTCCACTGGCATCCAACCAATCTTGTTGAGAAATAACTCAACCCTTAACATGGACAAATAGGTGTGGATAAGGCCTGCGTTGGGTCTGCTTAAAATTGCAGATTCATCACAAATTTCAAACAAACAGATTAGAAGAAGACTGTTGTGGTATTCAAATGGACTTACAGGATTTGTCCATGTATACACTACGCTGTGATGTGTGGGACTTGGGAGGGTACGCGAGTACGAGAGTGTGTGAGAGTGCCAAAACAGTGACAGGCCATTCTTCTACAAACAGGTTTTCACCAAGCTCTTATCTCTCTTCTGCTCTGTCCTCGCCCATTCCCTTGTTTCGTCCTCTCCTAAAAGAAATGCTCTTTGATAATCACTTCCATCACAAATATACTTGCTACATGCAGCCTATTTGAGAGAAAGGAAGTGTTATAATAGGTAAGACAGATACAAAGTAAATAGATCACATAACTGGACACAGTTAAGGTGAGTGTGTGTGTGTGTGTGTGTGTGTGTGTTTGTGTGTGTGTAGGACGGGTGGTCCTGTGTTTCCGGATGACCTCAGTGGCCCAGGCTGCCTGTCTATTAGAGCAGGGGCTATTAGACCATCAGAAAGTGGGAGCATCCCCTCTTGCCATGATGATAAGATCAAGGCATTCCGGCAGCCAGAGCAGTCATTACCCTGCTCTCTAGCCCATAATGTCCCTCCATTAAAACATCCTGTTGCCATGGAAATGCAGCTGTGGCCATTTAAGTCATTTCTTGGCCCTGCTGTCTGTCTGGGTCACACACAAACTCACAATGCATCGACATGTCGTCTGATAAACAGTTACACATGCACACTGCTATCGGGGGCACTGTGTCTCTCTCTCTCTCTCACACACACATGCAGAAACACGTAAACTCTGCTGTCTGGGTGTGATTCTGGCTCATGTGGGGTCATGGCCGCCAGCACAGAGAGATGATCCCTGAGTCACTGTCGGCGCAGCAGGACTGGTGACAGATTGTACAGTAAGACAATCTGAACGGCTGAGTCAAACAGGGATAGGCAGACAGATAAGAGGCTGACAGAAACACAAACACCAACAGACACATGAACAGCACTGACACCGATCAGGATAAACAATGTAAATAAAAAGATTCTGGGTCAAACAAACCAGACCGCCTGTTCCTCTAATCCTCATTTGGCCACTTCCAAACTTTTCATCAGTAGACACCTCCTACACTCAGATACACACATGCACACAAACTAACCTCTTCTACACCCCAAGCAGCATAAAGATGCATCAAATCCTCTAGTGTTGCATATTGTGGCCCCATCCTCTTGCTATTTAATGTCACAACATAAAACATATCTATCCTGATTTGACAGTTTTCATGTCTTCTATTTTTCTCAGGTGCTTTTATGATGAGGTTCTGTGTTTGGTCTGACTGATTTGACTACTGACTGTATAAAACAATGACATCAGCACCTGGTGAAAGGATTAAATTTAAATCAAAACAAATCAAATTAAGGGCGCAAACAAGTTGTCTCACACATAAATTGAAAGTGTAGGCTGTGGACCTACTTACATGAATCAAACATATGGCTACCAAGACTGTCTGTTTAAACCATGTGGCAGACAAAAGTTAGTTTGCGTTGCCCCCTAGTGACCAAAATTCAAATGTAAAACAACAGTTTATATTTTAGTTTGATAACAGTTAACGTTAGGCATACAACAACACTACAAAATGAAAAATAATACACCAAATTCGGAATGGTCCAACTATCTGGCACTGTCAAACTGATTTATTTGAAAGTTAAGAGTCTTTTAAGACAAGAAAAATAGTTTCAGCGATTATTTGTTAGGTCACTACGAAAACTCCCCCACGCCTGTTGAAACTTTACTTTGCTGCTTCACCTGCTGTTGCTACGATACACTCAGACTGGGAATGTGTATACTTTCAAATCATTCTTTAACTTAATTTTAAATTCACTTTGTCAGACTAGTTTCACATGCGGCACCAGTTGTCTGTCTATAAAGTAAGTTACTAAGTCGCTAAATAGTAAATTGTTGTGGTCGAGATGAAGGTTAGCTGGGGCTGTTTTAGGGCTAGTTAGCAAACATGCTATCTATTTACAAATATTAATGAAATGTTACACTTAACGTTAAACTGTTGAAAATAAGTAAAATCACAGACTGAACTGGGCAGTTAGCGTTATACTTAATGTACCGGTGCAACCCGTTATTTTATGTTGCTAACACAGTTATTCAAATTAAGCAAAACCTTAATTTTCTTGCCTCATACTAGGTGCCGAGCTCAAATGCCGCTCCATTTAACTTAGTTTAAGTTAAATGTTTAAGTTTAAGTTTAACTCCATTTAAGTTAACCTAGCACAAGCTTTCTTCTTCTGTCACTGCCACATTGCAGATAAATGTAAGTTAGCCCTATATTTATATTTACTATATATATTTACTATATATATATATATATATGTAACCTTAATATATAACATAAACAGCAACTTAACATACAGTGGGTCATGAAATAGAAATGGGTGTAACATTATAGCTAAAGGTAACTTAATGCTTTAACCAATTTAATTCTATTATGATTAGTAACGTTCATTTTGTATTATTTTATGGAACTGTACTGAGGTCAGCAGGGTCAGAGAAACCTATGCAATAACTGGACAAAATGTATTTTTGGGACAAGTGGCTGCTTGCAGTAGGTAATTAGAGCTCAGCCTGCTGCACCAGCGATACGTAAGTTCTGTCTTAAGTTAGGGTGCAAAGTCCACATTAAACAACAAGTTGAAACTAGTTAGTTTGAGCTGTGTCGAAGTTTGGTTGCACCACCGAGACGTAAGGTTCATCTTTGCTACTCTGGCGTAAAGTCCATACTATTTTTTATTTTTGTTACTTTTTAAATTTAATTGAAAATCAGTTTACAAACATTCAGACATTCCAGCTTATAAACACATAATAGTACAATATATATAAATTAATAATAAACAAGACAAACTAAGAGAGATGTGTAAGTAAGTAGGTGACAGACTTAACATGTGGTGACATAAGATATGTTTTAGGTGAATAGTTCTGAGTAGATATTACTTATTGAAATACTTTAAAACATGGGGTAGACTTAGAGCACTTAGCTTTATGAATATGAAACTTCCCCAACAAAATAAAGAGATTTACAATGGTACATAAGTTCTTATCTTTAGATTCAAAGTAGGTAATGACATTTTTCCTTTCAACTGTGATTGCATGTGTTGTTTTAGAATATATGTAATTCTCAGTTTATTACGGTCTGAGTCTCTCTCTCTCTTTCAACGTTTTGCAATACTAAAGAGGCTAACGGCTAAAAATAGCAACAAAACATCAACAAAAAGGTACGTAAACAAGGACAAAGAATTATGATTAGGTGATATGAAACCTTAATCTAAAGATAGTCCAACAGTGACATCGGGTGGTAAGACCGTTTACTACAACATAGGTGTAATTTAACACTACCCGTTACGTTACCCGTAACGAATAGTACCGTATAACGGGCATATGAAATTGTAACGTTATAACTTTTAAACGCGAAGGAGTCATTATACATGGAGGACATGTCCCCCTCATATTTCAAAATCTATGTTTTGTCCCCCTCACATTTCTCCGGCGGAGTTGGCTAGCCGAGGAGGTTTGCTATGGTAGTCAATAAATCACAAACTCCGCATCAGACATAATTAAACGGTAGAAACGCGGACAGAAATCAACGCAAAGGTGGTGCTGAAAAGTTAGGGGAGAAACAATAAAGTTCGCTCGGGGCAGGTGCAACAAAGTGCCTCAATATTACAGACTTTTCTTTTGTGCTGCTGTTACTTACAGCCTACCTAAAGTAGTGAGGACGCCTGCAGCAGTGTGCAGGCCTAACTTGTTACAAGTAACGCAAATTTGTTAAATAAATAAATAAAATAAAATAAGTCATTGCCTTTTCATGTTCCTTTATTATTTATATTTTTACGTTTTACTTCAGTATTTTCTTTGAGACATTAATCTACTTTTAATTTCGCTACATTTTCCATTCATAGTATTTTGCTTCATTAACCGCTCTGTCATCCAGGGCTGTGCGCGCGCTGTTACACAGAAGAGCACGGTATAATTTTCTCCTCCTCATCCCAGTTACCCCACTTTTCAAAACGATGTGCCATGAAAACCGCTCGACTATTTTATAGAGGACTTTACACCTTTTAAGGGCTAGGTGTAAGATTTAAGTTGTAACTTGTGTCTACGTTGGTATATCAGCTGGTGAAACCTTTAAAACGTTAGTAGCACGTAAACTCCGACTTAAGTTAGAAATTACGTTCAAACTAGGCTAGTTTGAATTTACACGTAGCCTAGTTGGTGCAACCCAGTGCAGGCCATGTATTTTGGGGTTCTCCAGGTTTGAAGGGATTTTGTTATAATCATAACTTATAGTACACATACTGTAGACAGTGGGTTTATGATCCTTTCTGGTCCTTTTTTCCCCAGGTCCATCTGGGCCAAATGAGCTTAGTCCACCAGCAGCAACATCAGCTGCCATCTGTATGGTCTGTTCAGAAAACAGGACCAGGAAACTATGGTTGCCTGAATGGGCCACAAAATACATGGGATGCCGAAGCACAGATTGCTCAGCAGGCCCACCAAAAGATTCCAGCCCATCTGAAAAGGGCAAAATTATTTCAGCGATACAGGTAAGAAAGCCTTCAATTATAATTCTAAAGCTCAGTAGATTAAAATTTGTAATTACTGATACTTAAAGGTACCATACTATTGGTATTCATGTTTTACAACTAAAGTTATGAATAATTAATAAATGTAAGTTGTTTTTTTAGACATTGTCTAAATGTCTAAAAAAATGACAATCATTTAGACAAGTGGCCTGTTGACCCATTTCTTCCTTCTTTTCTTTATAACTTCTCCCCTATCTGGAAGCACCTTTACTGATTGTTATAATGCAGATATGACTTACTTATTTATGTAAATGTTATTTTGTTCCGATTCATACAGTGTCCACTAAAAACTTAGTACCTGGTCTGTCTGCTCCCAAACTGGGATTTTTACTGTGACATCTACATGAATCTGGCAAAGCCCTCAAACCCAACCTTCCTATGATGGGGTTAAGGGCTTTAAAGACAGGTGCCACCCTGAATCGTTGCTTTAAAAACCTTCATTGTGCATCTGCTTGTCTTCTGTGCTTGCCAACGTTTACACTGACTCTACCTTTGCAGCCTGTATTTCTTTAGCTGATCTTGGTTTATGCAGGAGGGATAGTGGCTATACATCCTAATTTCTGAAGTGTAAGTAAAGCTTTGCAACAGAAGTATGTGTTTGGCAGTCCACTTTATTTGTGATATAATTTAAAACAAGTCTTGTTGTATTTCTTGTCATCCACCATAACAGGGCTCACCTAATCGCCTATCACTGTGTACAAAAACAAGGTGAGACTTTAAGGACTAGTAAGCTGTGCTTTTTAGTGACTAAGTTGAGGAACCTGTGAGATTATAAATTAATAATTTTAATAATATTATCATTTTAAACATTTGTATTAAAATCAGGATATGTGATTCTGGAGAAATCCAGTATCATGACAAATATGATACAGAGTAATAGAGTAATAGTCATACTGCAAGTAGAATAATTGATTTTTAGAAAGAGAGGTAACTTAAACTCTGGTTCAGTTACCATGCTGGCAGGTTGTCTTCAACAAACTCTGAGTTTATCTATGTCTCCTCCATCTTCCAGAGCCAGACACGCTGTTTCATTTCCTCATTGATTCAGTCTGTATCAAAGCACATTTGTTAACAGAGGTTTATGTCCGGTGTATGTCAGAATCAAATTTTTGGTCGGATATTATTTTGTTACTCAGGACTTATTTTGATAACACTGTGCGCACAGTACAGCTGTCTGTCCGTTGAGGAATTCCACCAAAACGTTTATTGCACATAATGTGGAATACTCAGTTTTCTTGTAATATTGGAGTATATTTTTGAGAAGCAGGATTGTGGTGCAGCTACAGAATGTAGTTAGAAAGTGATTTTTTTATAAATAGGCTGTGGACAGACCATGTTTTAACAGGATTTCTTTGACTTTTTTTAAATTTACTACATTTGTTGAAGTATCTGAAGTAAAGCCAATGAATCCTGTTCAGCCAAAAGATGTCTGGAATTTAAAACCTGCTTAAAACCTTTTCAAGTGCAATTCACCAAACCCAATATAATTGGATTACATTGTGAGACAATCATGTCTCTATGTCTATTTATAGCCTATAATCAACTATTTTTTTTAATCTTAAATTGCTGGCCCCTGTGTTTTGTCGCTGTCAGATTAAAGCTGAAAGATATTTAATATGTAATGTAGGCTACAGCCTAATACCAATACACATTATTTCAGTTACAGTATCAGATTCCACCACTTTATCATCCATTAGGAATTCTAAGTCTGGTAAAGGATTAGTAATGAATAACTCTTTGAATAAATGAATAATGAATGAATAAATCTTTATTGTGTTTGGCATATTGACACTTTTCCCTGCTCTGACTCATGTATTAATATCTCTACGCCACTAGATTACAATGGAGGCTCTGCCTTTTTATTTACTTGTTGCCATGGTGAATCATAGCATCAGAGCTCAATTGATGATGGCTTTCTTTCATTCACCACACACAAGCGTAACTCAGAGTTGACTGAATTGACTCAGAGTTCAGGGTTAGGCTCAGAGTTTGTTGAACCTGCTTTCTGAAATAGGACCCAGCTCCAGACAGCAATACTTACAAGTTATTTAACATTAGCTGAAACACAAATCATGACTTGAATAGTGTTGTGTGGGTCGGTCTGAGCCAGAGATGCTGACAAGTCAAGTCTCAAGTCACTCGTGGTTATAATGAATGTTGTATCAGCTGCTGCGTTCAATCCAGGCTGCTTATAAAACTGCATAGCTATAAGGAATTCTGTAACTGTAACCTGTTTTTTAGCACAACCATGTAATGTCCAATGCAATCAATGACAGTTTATTAACTACTGTAAGTCACTACTGTAAACACACCCACCAGACTCTCAAACCAGTGTAGGCCTAATGTTAACTAAATAAAATTGTAACGTTACATGAGTAACAATGAACCTGTAACCTGTTTGCAGCCAACGGTAATAATTGATTATTATTTATGGTAGTGTTAATTTTGCTGTACAGTATTACTTGTGAAATTATCCAATACAATACTGTTTTAGTGATTTATTACACATTTGAGAATCTGTTGGTTTAAATCTCTGATGGCCTTTTTGAGACAGAAGTTACAGAAAATACCATGAAAGGTTGAATGTGAAAGACTTCCCAAATGACAATGGCAGATTGCAACATGTACTAGTCACTAGTATTATTAGTCATCTAAATTATTACTGTCCTGTATTACTGTCTTTGTTTTTCTTCTCCAGTGTTAAATTGATGTGGCTTATGACTGTGATGCCTTTGCAGTATTATGCGATGCCCAGCAATATAAAAGACCTCAGGAAGTCAGAGAAGTATGTATTTTCACAAATTTAATGTATTGTATTAAGGTAAACCAGTTACCCCGCATCATGGCATATTGAAAATGTTGAGCTTGATTACTAACCAAACCCATGTCAGGTCAATGAATTACATTAAAATGTGTTTATTTATATTTCAAGTAAAGGAAAATGAGTATTGTTGAATTATAACTCACCTTTGTAATAGTCTAACTCCACCCTGAGCAAAGAGATATTACGATTACACAAGCAGTGGGTGAAAATACTATGTCTCAAGCTAAATGGGCAGTCTGTCTTAACTGACACAATGGCACACTACTGTGATAGCAAATAAAGAAATTCAAACCAGTTTTCTAAATGATTCACCGAAGCAGTATTCCTCTAGTGATTACCTACATGAACATTTTTATTCTACACAACTGTTTGCATTGTGACATATAACATTTTTGCACTGAAAATGGTCAGTATGTTAAGGGAAATAGTAATGGTAATTGTAGTGAATATGCAAGGTTATAAACTGTATGGAGAAAGAAATTAAAGACCCCTAGGCTCCAGGCCTAATCATGGTATAGACATACAATAAAAAAAAAAGCATTTTCCACATCTTTATACTGTATATAAAAAATTCTTACATTGACCATTTGAATTTAAGTTTAAATGAATAGTCTGTGATTTCTATGAGATAGTGGTTGCTCCTCCATTTGGTTTGTTCAGCTGCTTACTGTTTACTGACTTTAACACACCTATCAATTAGACAATTTTAGTTTTGTGACCAGATACCATTATTATACCAAAAGAACACTGACTAACAATGACTATCATTTTAATTTGATTAATAAGGCTTGTATTACTAGTTTTAGTTTTATCTCTTTAGGAACCTGCAGACAAGCCCTCTGAAATGGAAGAACTACTCCTGGAGGTTCCACTTGCTGCTTCATTTCAAGGCGCTCCAGCTGAAGACAGAGAGTGAGAAATACATCCAGAATGCTGTGCCCTCGTTCTGAAACAATAGCAACACAAACCATCTCATTCTGCAGGTTATGAGCCTCACACACAATAAGACATAAAGACTGACAACTGCTGTTGCTTTGGCCAGAACTTTCACCTCAACAATTCAGAATGAAACAGTTCAGATTGTTTAAGGGGGTTTTCACAACTGAGAGTCCGCACCGTACCAAAGTTCATGTCTTTTGATTCATTTTGTTACATTCGGTTAGTTTTGCTTTGGTTTCACACTGCAGCTATGCGAGCGCACTAAAGGGACAGACTTGAGTCCTGTTGTCATCATATATTTGGGCTGTGTCTCCCAATACTTGACATTGATTGGTTTGTAAAGAGTTCCCCTGGTAGCTTTAACAAGAATAAATGAATGAGGGATGAACAGATAGATGCATATCGTTGCCACTATATTGTTATTATTATGGCATTACTTCCTGCAGCACCAACTGTACTCGAGGCTAGTTCAAATTTGACAAATAACTGTCCTCGTTGTGTGAACATGATATCTTCGTCGGCAGGAAAGGAGTAGAAGACTTCAAGCAATCCTTCTGCACCTCCATTTGAAGACAGACCAAAGAGGTTGTCCCATAGTGTCATTTGTTTCAAAAGATGAGCTGCCACAGGAGATTTATAATTGTGTCCATTTTTCAGTGCATTTCTCCTTGCTTTTGTTTATTTCCAGTTTACAAGGGAACCGCCAAAAATTCTATAAATATTCTGAAAGTGTGGACCATCCAGAAAATGCTTTCACTCTAGAAATGAACCGAACTATTCAATTTGATCCCGAGACCTCTTTTCGTCGGATCAAATTTCGACTCTTTGGTCCGCACCGTGGTCCGGGGGAGGTTTCACACCTGTAATTTTGGTTCGGATCAAAATGAAAAGTCCGGAAGTCCAGACCTAACAAGGTAGGTGTGAAAGCCTTCTCGGTCTCAGGGGTTGACTGTCTGACCCACTAATAGAATCCAATAATTAAGCAACAACAAATAGTAGAAAAGAGGCTGCTTTCCTGTGACAAAAGGCTTGACTGAAACAATATCTGGGCTGTTGACTCTGGGAAATGTAGGGAAGAGGAAGGTATGGATACCAACAACACCCGTGATCACTACGTCTCTTCAAAGGCATCATTGGAAAGGGGGGAGAAATAGCCCTATAATTTCTAGTAATGTATAGAAAGGGCACTAAAATGCTTCTTGGTTTCAGTGTTGTTTTGTGTTAGCTATGTTTTTTTTTTACATTGTGCTAACAGGTTGAATTTGTTAAGTTCAGTCCATAATATAATAATAATTTGAATGCAGGTTCCTGAGTAACTTCAAGGAAGGCATGAGATTCAGTGTTGCTGCTGCTCTATGCTGTCCCCGTTCCTTTTGTCACATCAGACCGTAAAGTTCAGTTTTCCCTGTGCATGTAAATATACCTACATGTTAACACTGACATCATAACTGTGACTCAGCTCTGATTTCACCACTGTGCACCTCTGTCTCTTTGTCATTAGGCTGGTATAGCTTGAGAGCAACCCTGAGCAGTATATGGCCATTCAACACATTGTAGCTGCTACAGCAAAACCTGCTCCTTATCCGGTATTTGGTCCACTTGGCACAGGTACTATACATGAATGTGTGTGTGAATGTCCCCTAAAGCTTAAGTATTTATTTCATTTACATTTAGAACAATGTGTTTTTACACGTATTGGTCAGGCAAAACAGTGACTTTGGTGGAAGCCATCAAGCAGATAAGGAAAACGAAGGTTTCATGCAACATCCTGGCTTTACTCTATATATGCTTTACTCTATCTATGCTTTACTCTATATATGCTTCTTCTCAGAAGAAATATAAGGAACCATGCCATAAACTTTCATTGCTATGCTGATGAGACTCAGCTATATCTAGCAATCAGGCCGG
The DNA here is from genome assembly GCF_014851395.1 of Micropterus salmoides. Classification (NCBI taxonomy): domain Eukaryota; kingdom Metazoa; phylum Chordata; class Actinopteri; order Centrarchiformes; family Centrarchidae; genus Micropterus; species Micropterus salmoides. Next base: position 17,467,925 of record NW_024040707.1, on the reverse strand, counting down.
ATGATTCAAATCAGTTAGCCAAACTTCAAGTGTGCATATGCAAGATGTCAAAGCCTGGATGACCTGTAATTTCCTCATGCTAAACTCACACAAAACTGAAGTTATTTTACTTGGGCCCAAACACCTTCGAGATATATTGTACAACGACATTGTTATTATGGAATGCATCGCCCTGGCCCCCAGTACCACCGTGAGGAACCTGGGAGTTATTTTCGATCAGGAAATGTCCTTCAATCTGCATGTTGTGCAAATTTCAAGAACTGCCTACTTTCATTAACGTTACATTGCTAAAATCAGGAACATCGTGTCTCAAAACGCTGCAGAAAAACTGGTCCACGCTTTCATTACTTCCAGGCTTGACTATTGTAATTCTTTACTAGCGGGCACCACAATGAAGTCTCTAAAGCCACTCCAGCTGATCCAGAATGCAGTTGCGCATGTTCTGTCTAGAGTCAAGATTAGAGAGCATATTTCTCCAGTTCTAGCCTCCCTTCACTGGCTCCCTGTGAAATACAGAATAGATTTTAAAATTGTTCTACTTACCTACAAAGCCTTAAATGGCCAGGCACCATTGTACCACAAAGAACTCCTGATACCTTACTGCCCCAATAGAGCACTGTGCTCTCAAAATGCAGGGCTGCTTGTGGTGCCTAATTTAACTAAGGTTAGAGTGGGACAAAGAGCATTTAGTTATCAAGCACCTCTACTATGGAACCAGGTTCCAATTTGGGTGTGGGAGTCGGATAACATCACCACCTTTAAGGCTAGACTTAAGACTTTTCTGTTTAATAAAGCTTTTAATTAGGACAGGGTTGAGCAAACTTTAAATTATTATTAAATTGTATTGTTTCAAATCATTTTATTTAGTTGATTCGATTCTGGTTATATTTTATTACGTGTTTTATTACATGCATTCTGTGTTTTATGGTTAATTTTATTTAATTTCAATGCATTTTGTAAAGTATTATATATAGCACCAGCACCATTGCTCTAAAAGTTGCTCCATGTATCATCAGCTTTAAAGTGCTATGTTTTCTATTAGATTGCCTGTTTGAGTATCTCATATCATATATCACAAAGGAGTAATGTTAAACTGGGCTGTAGAGATCATCAAGACTTTCATTTTGTTAAGACTAAAGGGAACTAGTTTGTTTCAAAAAAATAAGGTGTAGCAGATCAACTACTTTAATATTAAATAATTACACTCATTCAGTGGGGCACACCCTGGAAACAGGGAAAACAAAAACACCAAATGAATTAATAACACAATCATTAAATGATTTTAAAGTCTCTTAACAAGGATTTTGTTATTTTTGATGGACTAACAGTTGTCTTCTGCTTCATAGAAAACACACAGACAACTTCTTACTGATTAAATGAGGACATTTATTTATAGGAGGTGTAGGCCTATCTGCCTGTGACTTAGGCTTCGTCCTATAGAAGCCCAGCTGCAGGTTATACTCCCAGGTGACTCTGGGAAAGCAGTTTGTGGGTCACCCAGTGGATGAGGTTTCAAGCTGGCCTGGCAGTCTTGTTTCACAGCCAACAGCAGAACTCAAGGGGTTTGAGGGCCAGCCTGAAAGCACAGTAACGATAACAATGCTCTTATCAGCTAGCAAAACAGGTGGAGTTTTTGGTGTGTAGGAAGGTTTTCGTGCTGAAACTTTTGTTCCTTTGTTGTATTCAATTCAATTTTATTTATAAATTTAGAAACCTCGAGCAGAACTATGGCTAATAAGATAATAATAACAATAGGACTAGCAAAGGGTGTCCAGCAGGAACATGGGGATAGCAGGTGACTCGCAACCGCAGATCCAACTCCAGCTGCTCCACAGCTTCTAAGGGACTCGTGGAACTACTAAAATGGCTCTTCTTTTTTCTGACTGATTGAAGTTGTTGTAAGCACAAGAATCACGTGCTCAAACATAACTATGGCCATGCAATCATGATCGAGATGGCATAGTGGGGGTATAAAACATGTGGAGAAAAAAATTATTCAGTCAACAAATTTTTCAGCAGATCACTTGTCACTACTAAAAGTGACATAAGGTTAAATAACACAGTTTGGTTAGATGTCGCATAGCAACAATTTTACCCACATTCTTCACAACAATTAGCTATTAGCTATTCTGTCCGGTTGTCACTAGATGGCAATGTTGTTACATGGTAAACAAGAGCTTAACTCCCTCAGGGTATGGACATCAACAATCATTAATCATCACAAAAACATATGCTGAGTCAGATTATTTAAATAATGACCTTAATGTATGCTTAATTTAATCTTAATTCAAATTTAGGCTGGAAAAAAAGAATATCACAGTGCTATTTCTCAGGAATGTACATAGTTTATGACAGGAATCTGGCAGGCTTATCTCAGGTTGACAGGGGGTGAAGAGAAAGAGAAAAAGAGTGTGTGTGTGTTCAGTCTCTTCCGTTGACTTGATCCCTTGCTAAAATAATCAAAAGAGACATTTTATTGTCTTCACATCAGATTGAGACATCGTTAAGACGTATATTTTCTCAGAGGTGAATAGTTCTTGTCTGGCAAGTATCCAAATTGGCACCTTTAGTGTTTGAGAGGAGAGAAAGCCAGCCCACTCATAGAATTCCACAGGTTCATAAACATTGCTGCGGAGAGTTTGTGAATGTTTGGGAGACGTTCATCCATTGTTATCACTACAACAGACACTACACTACATTTTAAGCCAACCCGCAGGCTGTTATTAGACCTCTGAAACACAGCCCACATCTTTTTAGAAATTCAAATTAATAATGCAATTCAAAATGATTATCAGGTTTCTGGAAACAATTTCAAAGGTAAGAGCTATGTTTTTATGGTAACAATCCGTGATACCTGCAGACAACTGACAGCGGAAGACCTTGACTGACTTTATGATTTGCTAGGAAATGTCACAAGAACCTGCTGTAGGAACCCAACAACAGTCAAAGTTTCATTTTCAGTTACCATT